>NW_009622992.1:50409-72806 GCF_000690535.1 Cariama cristata
CATTTCTATGTCTGAGCAGCCAGAATACATATAGATCTGTAGTACAACTCAGTTTTGATCTCTGATTTAAAAGAAAAAAAAATTCTTTGATTTAATAGCAGTATCTGGAAGAATATTTACTCTGTAGTGAACAGCATCCAGCCAGTAAGTAGAAGAAGGGGCTTTTTTTGTTATAATTGACATGCAAATAGTGAATGAATTCTAATCATGACAGTTGTTCATAAGAAAGATAAAACACCTGCTTGGTCAGACACCAAAGTTAAAACACATGAATGATATCATGAGTCATCAAGTGATAAGATCTGGCTCTTATGAAGTGTTTTTCACGGGTATGCTCAGATCATAAAGCACATTTAAATAGAAAACAATAGGGAAGCTGGTAGACAGAAGTGAAGGACATACTCTGGCAGCCAAGAGGTCATTGGGAAGAAAATCCTTGTCTCTCAATTCCCTGATCAGACTCAATTCCCTGCAGACTGCTGTTGTTTAATGTTGCTTTTTTAAAGATACAACATTATAAAGACAAGTACAAAAAGATGGAGAGAAAAATAATCCTTGTGGACTGTTGTTGTGGTTTAACTCCAGCTGACAACTAAGCCCTACACAGCTGATTGCTCACTTCCCCCCATGGGATGGGGGAGAGAATTGGAAGGGTAAAAGTGAGAAAACTCGTGGGCTGAGATAAAGACAGTTTAATAGGTAAAGCAAAAGCTGTGCACAGCAAAACAAGGAATTCATTCACCGCTTCCCATGGGCAGGCAGGTGCTCAGCCATCTCCAGGGAAGCAGGGCTCCATCACACATAACAGTTACTTGGGAAGACAAATGCCATCACTCCAAAAGTCCCCCCCTTCCTTCTTCTTCCCTCAGCTTTATATGCTGAGCATGACGCCATAAGGTATGGGATATCCCTTGGGTCAGCTGGGGTCAGCTGTCCCAGCTGTGTCCCCTCCCAACTCCTTGTGCACCCCCAGCCTGCTCACCGCTGGGGTGGGGTGAGGAGCAGAAAAGGCCTTGATGCTGTGTAAGCCCGGCTCAGCAATAACTAAAACATCCCTGTGTTACCAACACTGTTTCCAGCACAAATCCAAAACACAGCCCTATACCAGCTACTATGGAGAGAATTAGCTCTGCCCCACCCAAAACCAGCACAACCGTCCTTTCAAATTATTACAGTACTATAATGGGAGTTTGTCCACTGAAACCCAGCATCTTCCACATCACCAGATCAGACTTCCAGGAACACATGGGAGAATGATGTTTTATGATGTTCAAGTAATATGTGAAAGAAAATGTATACTGTAAATGTTTTTATAGTCACTCTTCAGCATATAACTACCTTCAGAAAGATTTATCAGGATTATGTTCTGGTATTTTTGAGAAGTGTAAAATATATATTGTCTTCTTCTATACGAGTCATTTTTAAGAAATACTGGAAGAACATGGCAACTGTGTTTTCATTTATTTTCTGGCTGTCTGTGAAACTGAATGTAATGGGTTACTGCCTCTTCCTCCTTTCTCTATAATGGATCATTTAATTTGAAGTTGATAGTCTAGTGAATGAAAATGTTAAAAAGCCCATAGAAATGTATTCAGTCTCCTGCCCTTTGCAGGCAAGCCATAATAAAATCAGTTGTGAAGATGTGAAGGCAACTGATCTAGAATTGGAAAGACTGAGCTTCTCGAATATTTTTGACTTATACAACATCTGTGTATTACAGATGTTCAAGTTTACCTGGTTTATGATCTTCCCTCTAAATCTCTCTGTGCCCATCGGGTTGGATCTGTGAAGGGCTGTGAATGCCCAAAGTTAGACTTAGGTGGTGTTTAGGTACTAACTTCAAAATACACAAGTCTCAAAAATTTCACTTAGCACTACAGATATATGAAGTCTGTAGGCATCTAAACACTCATAAATTTTCCCAGCAACTTAAAGTTCTGCTTCTGGGCCTGCTCAGAAACACCAGTCAAGCTCTACAGTCTGGTCATCCCCCTACCTACATTGTCTGAAGGTCCTGATCCAGTTGCTGTGCTCACTTAATGAACACCTATAACATCCTTTTCCTCCTAGAACAACTGCCACTTTTGTTGGGAAACATGGCTAGCAGAAACCTTCCAGAGCTTATACAACTTGTCTTGTGGTTTAGATGCTCTCAGGGAAGGACAGCAAGGGGCTGCTAGCAGACATGAAGAAGAAAGGGGCAATCTTTTCCTGTCTCCTCAAAAGTACATCAGGATATTCCCACAAAGAATATCATTGATAAAGAATTGCTGTATATGGCCTTAAGGGTCTCTCTTTTTCTTTTTTTTTTTCTTTTTTTTTTTGTTTTTTTATACTTGGTTGCAAAATGAGGCATTTCTTTGTTTCTTTTTAGAAAAAGCCAAACAATATTTCTATTTTAATTTTTCTCATCTTTCCAGGACACAATAGGGATTATCAGCGGTGTTACAAAACTTGTATAGAGTGTTTCTGAAATGTTCTCTGTGGTCATCCAAGCTTCACAGAGCTTCTTATTAAACAGAGAGAATAGCAGAGAAGGCAACTTTATATAATCCATAGGACATAGCCACACAGCATAATTTTTTTTAAACGCTTTGTATTGGATGCTACAGATATAGACAGACTTTAAAAGAGTGTTGTTTTAAGACGTACATGAAAGTCCTAAACCAGCATCCTCTCTTTGCTCCTATTCCAACCTCAGTCTCAGTTCTTCTTAGATGCCTGAGGATATGAGTCAACAATGACACTTAAATCATACTTGTATTGAAGGCAAGGAAAATCTGCAACAATCAACAAGTCTATTGTCTCATGATATGTAAATGCATTAGCTGAGTAACTACACCATCATCCTTGGTATAAACCCTGCTTACTGTTCCTGACTCTTCTTTATCTAATCTTCCTGACTTCTACTGTATCTTACTCTTAGGTAAAATTTGAAATGTAATGGATTCTTTTAGTATACTCATGTTTCCAAATTCAAAGCCAAGTTTGCAAGTAGGTTCTTGGTAGATTATAAGGTGCCTTTCACCATTTTAGACATGGTAAAATATTAATTTATTATAAGAATATACTGCTACAAGAGTTAGTCTTGAAATCATGGATCATCAGCCAGATGTCACATGTACTCTGTGGCCTTCATTTTCTGTGATAATCCTGGAAAATGTTTTACAGTTCATTTTAATGCCCTCCTTGGGTCAATTTTGAGCTGCAATTTGTCATGCATCATTAATTTACAAGTCTAATCAAGACCTGATATTAATTATTACTTCATAGCAGCCAAACATTTTGTAAA
This sequence comes from Cariama cristata, assembly GCF_000690535.1. Lineage (NCBI taxonomy): Eukaryota > Metazoa > Chordata > Aves > Cariamiformes > Cariamidae > Cariama > Cariama cristata. The sequence continues at coordinate 53,702 of NW_009622992.1, forward strand.
GCTACAGTAATATTCCTGTTCTTCATCTCTACCTGCAAGCATCTGGCTGCTGAATATTTGGCACTCGGTGCTTATTTTGTCTCATACTTTGAATTCATTAGGCTGCACTTACTGGGAAAAATATAACAATATAAAGCATGCAATTATGATATTCATTCCTTAACCTTCTGTGTGGTATTTGACACCCACAGAGATTTTCCCAGCTCTGGGTATTGTTGAGTCAATGTTGTCTCAGCTACAGACCAGCAACCATAGCTAATGTTTTCAAAGCTGTCAGAAGCTGCACTCTTAAATCCATTATTTATACCCTTAGATAAAAGTGACCTGATTTTTACAAACATAAAAAACCCAATAAATTCCCAACTGAAATCAATGAAGAGTAATTATTACAATTCCTAATTAGCAAATAGAAACAATAGTCTATATTGCCTCTCATGTATTTGTGTCTAGTCATACCTCTTTTACCAGGACCAGTTTGGCTCAGCTACTCCTGTTAAACAGCCTGTTACATTACAAAAGTGGTTCTTACACTTGGGATGAACATTTCACAGCAGTGGCCAGAGGGACACTATAATCCAGGTCATACCAATAAATGAATTGCAAGCAGTATCTCAGAACAGATGCCTAACAGTTTAGAAATGAATGTGAGTGGGCAAAAATACCAAAGTGTAACATGGCTCTCAAAAATTTTCTTTACATACTTAAAGAATTTGAGAATGTTTTAATTCTAGAGCCAGCCAATAGCTCTGTAAAGGCTGATAAACAAAAGAAAGAAGAGGAAGACTATTGTTAAAGAGTTTTCCCTTAGAGAATTGCCTGGAGGATACCATGGGAGAGGTGAAGACTCCTTCCATCAGGCAGTTAAGAGGTGGAGGTTTCTTCCTTAAATGCAGTGACTCCTTGGCCTTTCCTGCCACCCTTGTCCTCTTTCCTGTTATTGCAGGACACAGAGATGAAGGCTGCAAATATCACGCTGATCTCCCAGCCCTGTGAGCACAGAGCTCTCAGCCACTGCGGATGTTCCAAGGGGAAGGGAGGGGAGGAGGAGGAGGAGGAAAGCACCCCGATGATGGGGAAGAGGTAGCCTTCTTCACCATGTAACCAAACAGCAGTTTGCAGGAGGTACCTTCATCCTGCCTTGGAATTAGGTCTCTGATTTAGCCTACCCCACCTATTTAAGCTGCCTGGGTTTATGTTTCGTTTGCAGCAGTAATGCAGCCTGGCCAGTCTGGCTGACCTCACCTGGCAAGCATACAGCTGAGAGTCTCATTGTAGCTTATGGTGATACGCTGCACTTTTATATCAAGAGCTGAAATAACAAACTCGGTTCATGCAGGGGGCAGAGCTTTGGACTCATCTCTGCTTGAGAGGCCTGGTTATTTATTAATTATATTTAAAGTTTTATAACAGCTTAAAAGGAATGTGAGCCAGAGGCAACACTTCCAGTGAAGCCTCCCTTGTGCAATGCTTGTGTAATTCTCTTGGTTTAGTGCTGCTTCGTGCAGCTACGAAAGGCTCCAGTATGTTCCCTTCTCTAATGCCTCCACTGGTCCTGGTGATTTCTTCATCCTTTGACAGGCAAGCGTTCTGACAGACAGACCCCCAAAAGCACTACTTTGTTGTGAAATCCCAGTGCACGGGAGTCCAACGGGCAGACCATTTCAAAATCTTGCCCAATCACTTTCTAAGGAAAATCTGTAAGATTCCTGCCTTTTGATACCCACTCAGCAAGACTGGAGAGAATGCTTTGCAAGCCATTTCCCTTCTCCTTGAAATCGCACTTGCCATAACAAGGCGAGTGTGGTTGGTAGACTGCAGGATCCAAGTTTCTGATCCAGAGCCTGCCAAGATTAGAGTATTAAAGGGTGATGTAAGTGAATGAGTTCAGGTTAGTTAAGAATGGATATATACCGGCTCGTTGAGTCAGGAAAGGCCTTCATAAACGTATGTATGATTTGCTACAGCCAAATGATTTGCAAAGCAACCATTTACTCGGTAGTAGGCACTTCTGAAGTAGTAATTCCCTGGTGTAAGAGGTTTGGACTTCAAAACACTGCACGAAGTGGGAACAGGGGAAATTGATTTTGGCTGAGCCTGTTTGGGGCATGGATAACTAAGGATCAGATTCTGCCATAAGGCTGCTTGTAAAGGTACCTGATGTTAATCACTTCAGCGAGCCTACTCCGGGTTTCCTCTGGCACGGCAGAAGGCGCCCGGGGAGCCTGCCCCACTCCGGGCATCTACAGCCACCTGCTGGCTCCTGCCTGCATCCTCAAGGTTTCTGCACCAGCTCCTGCAAGGCACAACGAGACTGGGTGTCAATCTTTCCCACCACCATTGTCTTCATAAACAAACTTCACCTGTTTAATTTGAGAGCAACTTCTTGTTCTGAACAGATCTTTTGAGGTCTTTATTGCCTTTGTGTTGTCTCTCTTTTTATATACATTCCTTCCTTCTTTTATGCGAGCCGAGAGTAACTTCCAGACATTTAGCACATATTAGCTAAAGAAAACGTGGTTTTGCAAAGCAGATAAGTGTAATTATGCCTGTTTTGCAGCAGAGAGTACTGAGAATTAAGTCAGATGAAGGTTCAAGGTCTCGCAGCAGCATTATTGGTATGGGCTCTTGTCTGACTATTCTTGATGCAGTTTGATAACTTGCTGTTGTTTCTTGAGATGCTGGCCCCAAAGAAGGAGAGGCTGGGAGATAAGATGTGCTGCACCCTGTTAGGAAGTATATGAGGAGTCCCTAGAAATCATTTCACCCTCTGTCCTTCCCTACTGCTGAATTTAGCTTTGCAGGAGTGCAAGCAGGGAAAGGCAGGCCTAAGAAACCTGACATAAATTCAATGTATTGTAGATGAGCTGCAGGCTGTACTTTGATTAAATGAATTTGCATAGCCAGTATTAGCTATATCCTAATGTATTTAAAAAGATGTTAATCAATTAAGAAGTGCTTAGAAAATGATATGCAAACTAAATAGAATAAGGCATAGGAAGGCATGCTTAAGGGAGTGGTTCCTGAGAGGTTTCTTCAGCTTGCTGTCTGTGGATAAGATGCCATCCTGCTTCAGCAGGGCCTTATCAAGATAAGCCAGTAAGTGACTGCTTTGATTTTAGCAATAAAAGATGCTATCTGTGCTTCTTGATTTCCTTTAAATTAACAGGCAACTTTCCGTAGTAATGTTAGAGGTTTCATAAACCTAGCAAAGGTAACAAATGTTAATTGGGCCTACTAACCTCAATATGATAATCAACATCTTTTGTTTTTTCCTTTCCTGTGTTGCTGACTGTGCAATTTCTTCCCTATTCCCCTGCTCAGTGCATTAACCCTTCAGTTACCCTGTTGATTCAGTTTTTCCTAGGAAAAAAAACACCTTCCTGGCCCGTTATGCCTCCCTTCACATCTCTGGCCTTTGGTGCTATCCAAATGAATAAAACTGGAACACCTTGTCCTACAGCTGTCGCTGTCTAAGACTGTTCTAAAAAAGAAGTGGATAAACAAACTGTGGTGGCAGTAAGGAAATAAAAAAGATGGCTGTGATCTGGAGTCTCAGACCGGTTTCAGTCTCTTCCTGCCAGCTCCCCTCCACAGATACCCTCCTAGTAGTATTGCTAAAAGTTTCCTTCCTAACCAAGGTTCAAGCTTGCACATAATTCTCATTCTCTCTGATGTATCTCTTGCCCTTAAACACTTATTCTTTGACACCTTGTCACATTGGACATCATGACTTTTCTATGCTCTTTTTCTCTCAGTCTAGACTTTCTCTCAAGCATCTCTCCCCAAAGCTTTTCCTCCCACCTCGAAGTGTAGCCCCCTCAAAACTTCCTAGTGCCCCTTCCCCTCTTCTCTCAGTTCTCTGTCCTTGGGTGACCTCTTCTGCTGAAGTGGATGTAATTATTGCCTCTATGCCAACTACCTTTAAAATACTTATCTACTGCTGATCTTCCACACATTGGTTTTGCATCTCACTGCCTCTGTAGTGCTACATCCTGACAGACAGCTTGCTACCAAGCTCAACGAGATCCAGAAAAGGAACTCATTAAAAACCAAACCCAACAACACAGCTTTCCCTAGCTCTCTGGCCAGCAGCCAGCGTGTGTGTCAATTTTAATGTCTTTGATATTTAAATGTAGCGCTCTCTTACTGCTGATACCATTTGGCAGAAGGTATACTTACAATATTATTCCCAAAGCTATGCACCAGGCATCTCTGCTACACTCAAACCTTCCCAGGAATTCACTTCTGTGAATGAAAAAATGTAGGGATGAGCAAACTATCAGTGCTGCCCTAAATGGCTAAGGGGATGATTTTTTTTGTTTTCACTCTCTTCTTTCAGCTCTTTGTATGTTTGTATGCTGTATCAAATCTTCCGTTCTAGCCAACAACCGTCTTTAATTGTTCATGACGTATCTTCAGGTTTCTTGGAAAATTAATGTGTGTTTGTGTGGTTCTTTCACAGAATTACAAGGAAGAAAAAAAGTATTTTAGTAAAAGGACAGTATAACTATACAGCTGCAATGCTGAAATGTGGTATCAGAAACAGATGTATTATCTGCCTGAGAACGCTGTACTTCTAGGTGCCAGATTTGACACTAGTTGTGCAAGGTAGTGCAGATTGGACCAAAGTTTTTCACATGTTGAATGTCTTGGTTTAAGAAGAGAAAAAAACTAAGTTACCTGACAGCTAGACTCAGAAAGATTACTTTTATTATTTTAGGGTTTTTTTTAGCAAACTTCAACACTTCAGAGTTGTGCAAATATTACCATCATGTATTTCTTAATTTATGAATTCTTCTTTATTGAGGTTCCTAATTTCTCTTTTGAGAAGGATCTGAGAAATGATTACTCTCGGTTTATTAGGACTCAATTCTGTAAATTTTTAAGACATTACAGAATGTTGAAGTTACATGACTGGGATTCAAGTGATTCTATGTAATTTTGGGTGTTTTAACCAAAATATAGGTGCTATGGGTTGTAATAAATAAATAAATAAATAATTTTTTAAAAAAGATAAAATTGGTGACAGTTATTTAGATGTTGCCAAAACCTGAAGATGCTTATCATGCCTTGATACCAACATCTATGTAATTACAGCACCCAGATACTTTGAATATAGACAGAAACTCCACTGAGGTTCAGGGGACAAATTTTTTGCCCCTCCTATTTCGCCTGCAGGATTTGATATGATCTATATCCTGACATGCAGTTCCATACAGCCATGGCTGAAAGAGTCTGCCTTTTCCCACAATAGCTCAGAAGTGAGGCATTCACTTAGATCTAATTCTTCTAAGTTTTTATCCCAGGACACTGGAAGTGGCTAGCTAAGTGCTACAATCACCCAGCTATTCAGAGGAGAAGTTCTAAACTCTGTTTTCCATTAAATGCCTAAATACTAATAGAAGTTGGGCACAACACCCACTTCTCAAATGCTCTAATGACCATATTGTAGCATCATACTCATTTACTTTCCTTGTCCTGCTGGATATTCAGGTATGCCATACAAAGCAGAACTTCCACAGGGGACCAGAATATCCTGCAGCAGATGGGTAGAGTTACAGCAAAGAGGAGGGAGCTCTGGATTTAAACCTTCTCCAGAATAATGGCACCTGGACTTCGGTGTCCCACATCCTGGGTGCCTTACTCGGGCAGCTAAATAATTACCCTGAGCATTTAAGTAAATGGTCAGTTCCTGGCTAGCCTTTGAAAGGTCTGATGACCTTCATTCTACCTCAAAGGAGTTCTTCCCAAAAGGAGAATTACACTTCAGTATGTGCAGAATCAGAACCCCAAGTGCAAATGGTTGGAAAACAGGAGGTACAGTAAAGCTCCCACTGATAAAGTCTTGTAACTAGACAAAGTTTTATGAATGACTGCAAAAAAGGCCTCCCTTTTCTCTTGCCCCCCCCAGCCCTTTTTTATTCATGGAAGCCTTATTATTAAGCTGTAGAGAAGATGTGCTCCTTTTAGCTCCTTAGAACAACCCAGCAAGAATTTTAGCAGGGGATACTTAAAAATGCAAGTTACATTAATTTTATGTAGTAAATTTGGCAGACATAAAAATTCATTGGTTCTTCCAGCAACAGCTCAAGAATAGAATTTAGCTGTGAAGTTACCTATGACTTGTTCTGTATTGCATCTTTTTCTTACACAGTTTTTGATTGCAATATAATCCAAAGCCTGTTAAATTTAGTGGGAACTGTATTGTTGCTCCTCTTGGTCAGCTGGAGAGTTTTTCTCATGGTGCTTTAAAAGCTCTGCAGAAATACAAGCAGGAAAGTTTCAGTCTGAGAAGACTGCTTGACATAAATTAATTATTGAACACATATTAATATTCATAAGGGACTCAATTATCTGGGAAAGTCATAGTGATCTTACTTGCTGATTAGCAAAGAAAACACTGACATGATATTTTTCTTCAGTTCACCTTGTTGACTAAAATTTGTGTCAGTGAGCAAGTGCAAGGTTAAGATGGAATAAGAGGATAATCACACTGGTGAGATAATAACTGCTGAAGTAAAAGTGATAGAAATGCAACAATGAATCATAGAGCTGTATGATAATTTAGTTTGGAAGGACCTCTGGAGGTAGGTTGGTCCAACTCCCCCATCAAAGCTGGGCCAAATTCAAAGTTACATTCCTCAGGGCCTGCAGGGGGACACTGCAGTGTTAACAAAATATGAAACAGGGAAATGCTTGGGCAAAGGAGGTCGATATAATTAGGTATAAAAGACAATCCAAAGGTGGTTCTTTGGAGTTTCATCCAAGGAAAAATGTTTTTTGAAGTCATCAAGCTGTCCTGTTTGGCCAGGCAGTGTTAAAAGTAAGCGAGATAAAAGGCTGAAACCTTATCTAAAATGAGTGCTTTAATTCTGATCATAAGGGAAGGTCTCTCATTTTTTGCTAGAATAAACCTCAGACTTCCTAGAAAAATGACAGTGATTCAGGACAGCCATTAATGTAGTAAGTAGCAGCTGGGCCTTATCTAACAATTTAATTGAATAGTCAACACCCCCAAAAACTCTGGATTACTTCCTGAAGGACCACTGCAGAAGTGGCTGACAGGAGACACCTGCCTCAGGTCTCCAGGGATGAGAAGAGAGCTTCACAGCACAAATGTGTAGGAAAAGTGGCCACGCTGTATCTATGTCTTCCCAAGACCTGGCGTGTGATTAGCAGCAGCCCTACATGCACAAATATCACCATGTAATGAAGTGCAGCCCTTCCCGCTCACATGCACACCTCCTCGCACATGCTTACACTGCTCTCCATCACATATATTAAAGCCAGAGAGTATTAGTTTATTGTCACTGCTGGGAAGGGTCACCACCTTGAGATTTTATCCAGGATGCCTTCAACCTTGTTACAGCTCTGCCCACTGCTGTTTATCTGACTCACGTTGAGGGTGAGAATCAAAGGCAAGTGAAATTCTTGTGGGAGCTGACCTTGTTCAGACAATTTTCAGATTGCTTCTATACAGCAAGAAAAGGCTGACTCACTTGGTTGTTATGATGCAAAAAAGGTACTCAATATCTTCTGGGAACTTTGACAACTGGATTCTGGTTTCTACTATTTCTACACTGAGAATGTTGCCATTTTTGCAGCTGAGAGTGGGCTAATTTGACAGCTGGAAAAAAAATTGATAAAGATTCCTATGGAACAACTTGGATTTTTTTCGTCTATCAACTACAGTTTTTGGAAACCCCAAAATAAAAAAATTAGGAAACTTACTAACTTACATGAGGCTTTGTGAATGCCTAATTTTTCCTTACATTTGCTTCTTATTTTTCTCCCCATTGTTTGCTTTCTGTTTTGAACTACCCATGCCAGCACAGCCTTACTGACTGTGCATGATTCATTATTCAGGTCTGTTGTACTGGTGATGAAATTTTTGGGATCTGCCAGCTATTCTATTGTGTCATGAAGTGCTGTAACACTTGCTTTAATTTTGCAATGAAGGATTAAAAAGACTGCTAGTCAGAAAAGCATGTAAAAGTCTGATAAAAAGGTCTTTCCAGTGGTAGCTTTTGGATTTATGTAAGTGCCATAGAGTGATTTTTTTGTCCTTCCTGAAATGTTTACCAAAATGTACAATTATTTTTGTAACATGACCTCTCCAACACAAGTTTTATTAAAAGACTACTGTGGGTACAAAGGGAAGAGGCTGAATAATATTAATTTGCAATTATAAAATTACTAAGTTAATCTCAAATAGTATCTTCTCCACGCTGTTTTGAATTTAAAGCATCAGAAGTTCCAGACTACCTCCCTGAGAAGATCAGCTTGAACCGCCTCTCAGTCCAGATCTGTTTTCACTTGAACAGGAACGTGCATAGCCAGAGCTAAGGAAGATAAATTCAGAAAGATTTTAGCAGTTGAAAAAAAAGAGGATGGAGTATGGCCTGCAAGCTATGAATGTTAACAACAGAAAGGCAGAGTAAAGGCTTCTGGGTGTGATCTTGAGAAGAAGCTGAAAGACGGTCTTTCTGCGTCCAAGCCCTGGAGTCACACACACCCGCTTTTATGGGTGATGAAACTTCCTACCAATGTTTGCTGCTTCTGCCTACAGAGAAACAAGATTTATCCACATTTTTTGCAAATAAACAACATTATACTAGAACATATCTAATTTGTATCAGCAATTTTTATTCAAGTAGAAAACAAATCCTTGCAAGGCCTTGCAACTTGATGATCCACTTGAGCAAAAAGGGCAACACTAGTTAATAACATCTCAAAACCAGAACTCTTCAATAGACCTTGAAATGCTTTGAAGAATTGACTTTTAGTTTTGCTCTGCAACGGTCACAAGTTAAACTAAAACATCAAATTACATTTCTGTTTTTTCTCAAATGCTGAAGAACAGTGTGTGTGATTATGCACAATAATACAAGACTGCAAGGAGAATTGCTCAAACTGATCTTCAAAGCAGGCAAGTCTGAACACAGCAGACACGCAAAGAAACTGAAAAGGTTTGGGAAAGAAATAAATGAGAATCAGCAGAAAGTCTGAAAATGGATTAGAATTCTCAGATACATTTGGTACTGCTATAGAAAAGGCAGGACTTTACATAACGAGAACTCCTACAGAGCTAATTGGAAAAGCAGAAGAAAATTTTAGGAAAACAAATTTCTGAATTCTTGACATTTATGAATACTTGGCACTTGTGAGATACTGAGAGAAATCTTTTTTTGAAGGCAAATATATACTTGTCTGTGTATACACAGATGGTTTATTTATAGATGGAAAACTTCAAACGGTGCAAAGCTATTAAAATGAAACATCCATTTACTTCAGAAAAAAAGGACTGATACAAAGTTTTCATAGATGACAATAAATCAGATTAAAACAGCGTTTTCTTGTAGCTGCAGATTCACCTTTAGGTCTCTGACACATACACAATGACATATTAAATCTGGTTGGCTGAATTTGTTCTGTCTCTGGCTGTCTGCCAGACCTTTAGGGTGAAGGTAATGCCACAGTGTTTTAAATTTAAAATTCAAAAGCAAACTAAACCTAAACACAACTTGCCTTATCACAGTAGCCGGAAAACTGTGGCGGTCCAAAATCTGCTTCACTTGCCATTTACTTACCCCACAGCAGGGTGAGGCACATATGTGGGGTGGGCTGAATCTGCCATCACATTGTGTTCGAGCATGAAGTACAGTTCTGCTGCTGCCAGAGAAGAGGAAACTTCAGCCAAGAAATGTCATTGGACAAGACAAACTTGAGAAAAAATGTTCAGTCTGATCTGTGAGGAAAAACACGCTGAAAACATGAGCCAGAGAAGCTGTGTTTGTGGGTGGGATCAGTTCTGTAAAAGGTATTAATTTATCTTTAAATATTTAGCCCACCACCTGTATTTGGGAACAGGATGTAGAGTAGGCAAGAAATGCCCTTACTCATGTAGCTAACTTTTTCTTTATAGCACAGTAGCATGAATGTGGCAAAACCCATTTCGACCTTGGCTAATGACTTCTTTCACAGCAGAACTACCCACTAATTCAGACACTCCTTGCACGGTCTGCTTGTTGTTACAACCCCTTGCATGGTTTTGAATGTGAAATTATGACTTCTCCGGGACCTTCTCTTTGGCTCTGGCTCCAAATAACAAGAATGCCTGCTGGTGTCCCACACAGGGGAAATTAACAGACAGACCTCACTTGACTTGACTCTAATGACCATGTTTTGTCTTTGTTACTCTCTCAGTAAAGTCCCAGCACTGTTTCCTCAGACCAGATCTCCCAGGAATATTTGCATTGCTACAGCCCATTAGGTAATTATAGACCAGGATTCCTCAAATGCCAAAACACTGTGTTCAGGCTTTGGGTAAATCAGCTTATCAAGGCCTGGCAAGACTGAGGAACAACCAAGACCACAGGGAAAGCTCAGTCAGCAGTGCAGCAGGCACTCTGCATAAGAGGACGGGCTGCTTTGGCAGCAGGGAGCATCCTGTGTCCGCTTCCCTGAGGCAGGCTCTGTGAACCCTATTGATCCCTATTTGTTCGGACCTACTACCACTGGCTCTCCTGTCAGAGCACCCTGAGCCCTGCTCTCAGTCCCTCCTGATGCCTGTATTTGGCCCTTTGGTAAACAGCAAAGGATGAGGCTCATGTCACTGATACCCATTTTTAGTAGACGCACTTCAGCTTTGGCACAGAAGCTGTTGTCCAGCAACACACCACTTGCTTTCACTCTTGAAGCATCCCAGCCACCAGGACTAGAGGCAGCGTGGGTAACAAAATACTAAAAATAAAATAGAATAGAACATTTCAGTTGGAAGGGACCTACAATGATCATCTAGTCCAACTAGGTCCAAGTACCTTCTTGACTTTGGCAGGCTTGAGGAGTGGGCCCATGCAAACCTCATGAAGTTCAACAAGACCAAGTGTGAGGTCCTGCACGTGGGTCGGAACAATCCCCAATATCAATACAGGCTGGGGGATGAAGGGATTGCGAGCAGCCCTGAGGAGAAGGACTTGGGAGTACTGGGAGATGAAAAATTGGACATGACCTGGCAATGTGCACTTGCAGCCCAGAAAACCAGTCACATCCTGATTCTGCTCCGCTACTCCTCTCTCATGACACCCCACCCGCAGTACTGCATTCAGCTCTTGGGACTCCAACACAAGAAGGACATGGACCTGTTGGAGCGAGTCCAGAGGAGGCCATGAAGATGATCAGAGGGCTGGAGCACCTCTCCTATGAAGACAGGCTGAGAGAGTTGGGATTGTTCAGCCTGGAGAAGAGAAGTCTCTGGGGAAACCTTAGAGCAGCCTTCCAGTACCTAAAGGGACCTACAAGAAAGCTGGGGAGGGACTTTTTACAAGGGCATGTAGTGACAGGACAGGGGGCAATGGCTTTAAACTGAAAGAGGGCAGATTTAGATTAGATAGATATAAGGAAGAAATTCTTCACCATGAGGATGGTGAGGTACAGGAAGAGGTTGCCTGAAGACACTGTGAATGCCCCATCCCTGAAAGTGTTCAAGGCCAGGTTGGATGGGGCTTTGAGCAGCGTGGTCTGGTGGAAGGTGTCCCTGCTCATGGCAGGGGAGTTGGAACTGGATGATCTTTAAAGTCCCTTCCAACCCAAACCATTCTGTGATTCTATGATTCTATCATCCTTCCTGAGAGTCGGTACCAGGCATTAATCACACCCAGCATTAAACATTTGGGCTTTGCTCCTCATTTGAATGACTCTGGATCGGTTGGCAGCTACTGCTTTTAAGCCACTGCTGCTTGACTAAAGAACTCATTGGCACATGGGATTTTTTTACCCAAAGTTATTTCTCTGTTATAGTCCAGTCATTTCTCAGTACTTTATTTGACAAATTCAACACAATTAATTTCTTAAATATCCTAGTGAAATGTATTTTCTTCAGTCTGAAAAATCAGGTGTGGAGCTCTTTTGCTCATCTTTTTTTCAATTTTTAAGGTTGATTTTTGCCCTTGAGAACACAGATTCCCACAGGCCATTCTAGTATCATTCTCAGCAATGCCATATACCACAGTAAAATAATTTTACTTTTTCTGCTCATTCTGTTCATTCATACTTCCAAAGATTACTACTTTAATACCTCTTGCTACAGCACTATCATGGATATGCATGCTTAGTCATTTTCACAGTTGCTTCTTTCCATGACACAGTCCCTCATTTTATATTGACTTAAGTGTCAAGAGAGCTTCGAAGACCTGTGACCCTAAAAATACATAAAGCATGAGAAATACATAAAGCAATGAGAAGCCCATTCATTTTTTAAAAAATTCTGCATCAACCAGTTAAAACTAAAAAGCAGAAAAAGCTGAAGACACAGATTGAGAAGTCCCAATAAACACAAAATTAGTAATTACATTGAAAATAAGTTAAATTCCCCTACTGAAATTACCTCCCGTCTAGCTCTGGCCCGTTTGTATTGCAAGGTAGCGGACGCAGCCAGCAGGGTGGCTGTGACTCAGACCCTGATTTAGAGACAAAATCCGGGAGAGTTTTGCATGTAATTTAGCAAACCTCCACAAGAGGGGGGTACTAGCCACAGGCAAAGCCTGCTCGGGAAACGTAACGGTGATCGGAGTGGGCTGGTCTGCAGAGCGGCTGGCGGGGGGGGGTTAATTGCAAGGTCCCCGCGTCGGGGGGGGGGGGGGGGGCGGGTCTGGGGGATGAGCAGCCGGCCCCAGTGTGGCTGCTGCTTAGGCAGCCCTACCTCAGTTGTTTTTAGCATTCTAAAGTAGCCGAAATGCTTATAAAATAGTTGATGATTACATATATTGAAGTAAACATTGACTGAAAATAACCTATCAGTTACTTCAGCTTTTGAGATAATAGGAAACAAAGTCTGACTCTAGAAAGAAATACAGCAGCACCTAACAGCAGAATTTGTTCCCATGCCTTTATAAGAAAGGAAAAAAACCAGATATCCCGTTTTCACAGGGAATGTCACTGAGTCAAAACTACAGATCTCATTTAAGCCAGCACTGTTCACGTACACTGTACCATACAGAGCAATACTTCAATCTGTATTTAACCCCTTTCCTTACCTTTTGGCCCTAAATACTTTCTGCGGGTTTTTTCCAGACCTCAGAGTTTGAAACAAGAAAGTCTAAAGCTTGAGTCTTGTAAAATCTGTTCTACATGTTGATTTTCAATGCAGCTCCATTCTCTTTTTCTCAATGCGGAATGCTTAGTAGAGAAGTACTTCTGTAATCAGGACACTGTGATAGCTGTGCATCTGCAGAATAAAAAGCTCAACCTTAGGGTCCGGTTGGGATCATTTCTCGACAATCCAGCACGTACCAGTTTCACCAGCACTGATGGAAGCTGAAAGCAACCAGCGTTCTTGAAAATCATCCCCGTTTTAGCTAAGAAAAACAAATTTGAGATTGTACCTTTAGGGAAAACGTGTGTAATTTCAGGGAAATTCCATGTGTTTAGGTTTCTTGATGTTTATGTTTCCCCTGCAATACATTTGTACTCATTACGCACTACTTTCTCCTTTTGAAAGGTAGATGATTGCTGGTTACCTCTGCTGTTGTCCTGGACTTTAAGCCAACTGTCAGCTTTTGTAACTCGGACCTATTACAAGAGATTGCAGTGGGAAATGCAGTAACTGTAGCCTAAACTCCTGGTCTGGAGGAAAGGGACATGGGCTCTTGTCCCACTAGAGATTACTATCGGCTCATTACATGCAAGTAGAGTCCAGTGGAAGGCCACAAATGCTGTTAAAGTGCTTCCTACAAGGGTTTCATGCAGGAATATTCATCCACACTTTGACAGCAGGGCTCTAGAGCATCTAAAGCTTGACCATGCTTTACCATGGGTCAAGCAATCTTGGAGACACTGCTTATCCCACCAGTCCTTGCTGTGTACCTGCTAACCACCGTGGTTTTCTCCTTGCACTCAGTGAACGAGCCAGGGAAGGGAGATGACCCAACTAGAGTGTGAGTCCTCTTGGCCTTCCACCAGTTCCCAGTGCCTGTGTTTGTGGCTGGTTGTAGCAGGCAGCTAGGATACAGGTAGCAGCTCTACAAAGCCAGACCTCCTCAGTGGCTGTACGGAGGATGTCCATCGCCTGCCCTGCACATCATTTGTGAGGGACCCAACCTCTCCCTAGAAGAAGAGGCAGGCCAGGAAGGACCATCAGCCAGCCTGATTCTGCTCATCAGCCTCAATTGAGCTGAAAGAGCCTGGCACTCTTGAAAATTAGCCTGGTCTTATAGGCAGAAGAACAAATTTGGGAGCGGGGGACCTGCTCTAAGCTAGGGGAGACAGAATCCATAGGACATGGACTTAGCATTGAGAAAAACATGTGGAAGAAGCTAGAGCAGAGGTAGAGCTAGAGCAGGACATTCAGCAGTCGCCATTTAGAGATGGTGAGGTAGACGAGGAGGGTGGAGACAGGCAGCACTTTCGGCAGCTGTCTGTTTATAATTGTAGCAGTGAAGCAGGCTTGAGCCATGGTTGTGGGTACCTGAATAGTCCCATCATACAGAGACTACTTAGGGAGCTTCCTTTGAGGTACAGGTAACACCCTTCTGGCAGAGGAACAGTAAGTTAGGAGGCAGTGCAATCTTTCATCTAGAGGTTCCTATGTCTCTCACCCAAAGCCAAGTTTGATGTAGCACAGCTGAGTAAATTTCAGTCACTTTTTTCGAGAAAATTGTTAAGATGTGAAAAAATACATGAACTAAACCCTTGTCGGACAAGAAAAATAAAAAACAGAAGTGAAGCTGTTGAAATTCTAACAGCAGGGTAAGGATTAGAGGAAAAAGCTGATACAAAAGGTATAAAATCCTAAAAAACAAATGTGGAGATCAGAAGACAGCAACTCAGCAACACTGAGGATGTCTCTGCTCCACAGAGCAATGGAGGTCAGCCTCTCCCCACCTGACTGATGTTCTTCTGAAAAGCAAAGACCCACAGAGCATCTTACCTAAGGTGGTGAGCATATGCTTAGCCCAGTAGCTCATTAGTTCTAGCTCTGTATTTGTTATGTATTTTGGCCAACAAATTTTTGGGTTTTGCTTTTCAACGCTGTTTATCCTGCCTGAAGAACTTTTGCTTAGACAATAAAAGTTACCTGAACAAAGTGGCCTCCGATACCCTCATCTGGTCAGGGTGAATCACTATAAATATCAGTATCCTCAAGGAGGTGAAATAAGAGATGAGAAGTGCCACTAAATTAGGCTTGGACTTCAGAGGAAAATATTCAGTTTTCCAATCCAAAAGAGTATTTTGTCTCGGAGTACTTTTTCCAGTTTTTAAAGATTAAGAAGCAATTGCACTTTCTAATGAAAAAATAGACTAGGTATAGAAAAGACTGAAAAGAAAAAGGGAACCTGGATGGCAGGGAAAATATACAGAACTGAGTGGAAGAACTTATCTGCACCTTGAGATGATGAATTTTCAGAAGTTTTTGTCATATGCTCCTACAGACTAAAGAGACAACCTTTGGTTTACAAACCAACCAACCAACCAACCAACCTGCTAAATGGAACTTGCCGGCTGTGTGGATTCTCTCCACTACGTTTTGTAGGTCAGGCATCTTGCTATAATGTGCCCCTCCAGAGCCTGCAATTACAGGCTGTCCCCGTTTTTACTGTCATTTCCAACCTATACTTTTCGGTCATAAACTTGGCCTACCCTTGACATTTATAGATGTCAAATGTTTTATACGTAATACACTTTTATTGGCAAGCAATATTTTTTGTTATGAATGTATGTGGAATTAGTATGTGGCAATCAACCGTCTTGGGAAGTAAGTCTGCTCAGCAGCAGAAAAAGTTCACTAACAGCAAAGTCAATGTGGATTAATTCCTGTCTCATAAGATTTTTTTTTTAATTTGCCAAGCTCTCTCTGCTGTTCCCTTCTGGTTGTTTGGCTTGTCCTTTCTATCTGCCCTCAGGAGCTCACCTGTTCTGAAATTCTAGCACATGGATGGATTATGGTTGATGTGGAATTTGCAATCCCACCTCATGGGAATTCACAAATATGAACTGCTTTCCTGTTTATAGAGCTAGCGCACCTCTTGCCTCAGCATTGCTCCTCCATACTGAACTTGAAAACTTGGTTGTCTTCTGGGTGAATCTGAGCTCCAGCTCTGTAGAAACAAACTGCTCACTGAGTAAATGATGGAGAGAAATGGCCTCTGCGATCCATGACAGGTCTGCTGTAAAGAGAAGGAACCATATGGATTGCATGTGGAGAGAGACACTACAGAGGCTGCATTGCTGTTCAATGCTCTGTAACTGCACAAAAGGAAAAGACTTTTTAATAAATGCCACTGCAACATTGATATGCTTCTCTACCTGACATCTGTCTTCTGGTTCTTTAACCTCTTTTTCCCTTCTCAGTATCTGTAGTCTGCTTGCTATCTATTAACTCTATTCCTACATCACCACCTTCACACCGCAAGCCTGAGGACTGTATATGCCTGTAGTGCCTTCTGAAAACATTTTGCTGCCTTCAGCAAGGCACAACTGGGAAATGTCTATGCAACAGATCTTCAAAATCAGAGAAAAACACAAATCTCTGTTACTACTGGTGTAAAGATTGTCATTTTTAAAAGAATGAGTTAGCCTTTCCGTTTCCTTCCTTCCGTCCCCATCAGCTGACTTGTGATTATGGGTATAATTGACTCAACACTCACCCACTCTATATAGTAAGAAAAAGAGGTAAACACATTGATAAGGTATTAAAAAATCATGGTGTGCAATCTAAGAGATAAAATGATAGAAAAATGGACAGCATAATTCCAGCCTTACAGGAAAAACAGAGCCAAGAAGGGGACAAGTGCTTATAGATGTAGCTGTTGGGGCTGACATAGGTCATGTGGCCACTGGCTATACCAAAGCCTGTACATTGCCTGTATTCCTTAAGCCCAAGTAACTTTAAATTACAGCCTGGACTCTCCAGACATTACAGCTTTGCCTCCAAGGAGGTGCCCTCTTAAATATTCTGTACTATTAGACTGCAAAGAATATAATAGCCACTGGCTTTATTTCCCTAATTATGCATTAATAAGAGACAAATTATTTTACAATCTTCCTGCTGGGACAGAGAGCAAATATTGCTAAACACCCCTTTGAACACTCTATAAATACAGTATGTCATCAGGGTGAACTTTCATGATGTGCTGCATAATGTTTTAAACTTCTTAGTGGAATTCCAGTTCATGCATTACATATGTATTTGAAGGTTTTGCTGTTGCTCAGACACTAAGCTGGTTTTTTGACATTAAAAACATATTGAAAACATCTGCAGAGTTCTTCATTGTGATCAGTCTTGAAAATATCCAACTGCACTGCACTACTTTGTTAGAAAAATTAATTAAACCACTTGACTTCTCAATATAGTAAAATCCCCACATAACGAGTAACATTTTTGTATTCCTTCACACACCCACTGATACATATGCAACAATTACAGCTTTTTATGCAAGTGGCCTCTTGCTTCAAAGCTCAAAGCATCTCTAATTCTGAATAATTGTGGTTTCATGTAATTATCCTTCTCATTTTTCAGAAACCCTACCACCTGCCTCTTCCAAACATTTATCAGGGTCTGCTTCTTCTCACGATGATTAGTGAAACATCAGGATAGATATTTTTCTTTCATCTTTTAGTCCACACACTAGACTTTCTCCATCTATCTACCAGTGCGGGTAGATGACCATGAACAGGATGTGCAGTGAGACCAGGCTTGACATCACATGTAGCATGTCCATGGACAGTGAAGGTCAGTCTCACGCAGCACAGGCTGGTCAGTTATGCAGCATATAAGTAATAGGCCTATACCTCAGATACTTGTCCTGATGCATGTACTGCCAGGTTAGTTGTGACCACGAACTAGTGGCATGTCTTGTGTTTTATGGATCTGCATCTTAAGATGGCATACATATGACACCTGCTTCTGCACAAATAGCAAAGTCTTCATCAAGTGATTTATTTTTTATACCCTGGAATTCAGCCAACTGTTTCCGGTTATTCCAACGTTACATCGTTGCCCTGCCAACTGCTGGTTGTCAAAGTCTGAAAACAGCATTTCGCTGAGTGAAGCTGGTTCTGGAGAAGGGCGAAGAGAAAAATCTGCTCAACTCCAACCTCTTCTCGGGTGCCTTTATTTCCTGGTTGTAAAGTTGTTATAGAATTTTAGAAATTCTTGTTTCAGCCTGTTCGTATTTGCCACTGTGAGATTTAAATAATTAAAAGATGTTTCATAGTAGTCATCTTGACAGTGCTTCACAAGCAAAGCAAGAAGTTTCTTACTCTAGCAACAAAATTCTTAACAAAGTTCAAGAATGCACATAAATACAAACAGAAAAAACTGGTTGTTTTGTAAAGTTGGAAAATAAGGCCATAGCAAAAATCAGTAGCTCTACTTAACGATCTACAGAAATACCTTCTTACTTACAATAATGTAAGCAACAAAAGATAGCTCTTACAGTGAACAAAGAAATGCAAACATGTCAAGCTCGTCACCATAGCCAGGACAGTGAGCGTAAATGAAGAGATAGGGGGGAGCCACCCACTTTTGACGTCTTGGATGGAAATATGGAGCTGTTCTGATAACATCTGAGCCTTGAACGGATGCATCTGTAAGTGTTGCATTCAAAACCAGAATTCTGTAATTGCTTTAATTCCCAGCGCTAACCATTCTGAATATAAGTATCAAGAAAAATGACTCACAAATTACATAATCATGAAAGGCATTTTGCATGAGTATTTCATCAACAGAAGGCGATTTCTTGGGGTGGAAGAAGAACAAGTGTGCAGTTTTGTTGATTACCTAATTAGATCTAATTACAGCCTGCAGCCAGAGACACCCACACTCATTCCGTCCTGCACCAGCCATGTATTACTGCCCTCTCCTCCTGCTCAGGCGCAGTGGCTACAGGGTGACTTGGACGAGACAGAAAGTTGATGTTCTGTAGTGGATTACAGCTACATGTTGTCACTAAGTCAACACAAGTAACCTTACAGCTACATAAAGCAGGATCCACAGGGGCTGAAGAGTGGTTTTGGGTAGTTTGAGGTAAAGTGGAAGATGAAATTTTACTCTAATCTTAAAATCATCACACAATCACATCTACAGAGGGATCTGGACAGGCTGGAT
>NW_009622993.1:0-18024 GCF_000690535.1 Cariama cristata
GGAGGGGGAGGGTTGGTAGGCCCTTTTAGAGTCTGACTAAAGTCTGGTACCTCTCATAGGTGCTGCATCTAACACATGACCCTGAAAAACTACACTATAACCTGCTCTGGAGAAACATGTATGTGTGGTACCAGGTAGGGGAGGCATTGACACTAACTCTATTAAGGGGTGAAAAAGAAGGAGCCTCTGTGCTAAAAGTGGGCTCGAGGACTTAAGCCAAGGTATTAAAGATATCGTGGGACATGGAGTGGAAACAAGTGGAAAGTATTTTGCTCCCTTGACAATTTGTTCTTGATTCAGTCAATTGAGTAAGGATGATTTGTGAGATATAAAATTGGCCCAGCCTTTGAAGTCCACCAAGGATCTAGCAAGAAACACAGCTCAGGCTGTAGGCTTCCACTCTGGTCAAAACCAACAGGGCCAAGGCCCATCTCTGCTGTCATTGGACAACGGAAAACCAAGATAACGGCACATGCCATGGCACTCTCCTAAACTTTGAGCTTCCACATCTCCAAATGAAGGGCATCACGAGGCCCCAATCTGATATCACAATATTGACAGGAGGTGAACGTTCTCACAGCAACAGCTGCCAAAGGGCAAAGTCTTCCTCCTTAAAGATAACATCACCCAAAACAGGCCTGCTTTTTTTTTAAAATAGACTAACGAGCCACTGTATCTGGGTGGATCACACCGCTATTGTATGAGTCAGACCTTGAGATTTATTCAATTATTACTCCATTAGGACAAACTGTCAATGAAGTCAGTGGGAGTTTAATCTGAAAGGGGAAACAGGGAGTGGAACAGGGAAACATTTACCCCCTGGCCATGTAGATCTTATTTCAGTCTTATTATATGGCTCAAAAGCACTTCAGGTGGTCCATAAGGCTGAAATGTGCTCTTCTTAACAGCAGTCCGTTTCTGTGAACACAGAAGATTCTGCCAAATTCTGCACATGTTTTCAAACACGTTTAATTTTACTCAGGAGTATCCCAAAACAACCAAGATCGAGTTTAAGAGACATACGATGATCTGGCCAAATGACAGCGTTTTATATTTGGACCTATTTTGGCACTGCTTGTTTGGCTCTAAAACATAGTTTAAATCCATGTTTAGTCTTTCATTTTTAAAGTAATCTTCTCCTGCAGTTGTAAAACAATTATATCCTTTAAAAGGTCCAGTTCTGCTTGCACAACAGTGGCTGGCTTTACTTTGCTATGAGAGGAATAACTGACCTCAATGCCCCACTTGATCAAAAGTGATTGTGTTTTAAAGTAAGTTTTAAAGGAAACTAAGGAGCTTCAAATAATTGCATAGGCAGCTGGCACAATAAATAGTTAACTCACTATATGCTTTCTCCTGTGCACTGTTAAACTGATCAAACTGGCAGGATGCTTATAAGCTACACCTCTTCAATAATAGTGTCCAAATCAAGCAAACCCTGCATGGTTTGGTTTGTACTATTCTTGTTTAATCTGGAGCAATCTTGTTTAAAAAAGAATTGATCAGTGCCCAGCAAGATTTTGTGATTAAAACCAAAACAAAACATGTTCGGTCAACTTTCCTCCTGATGTCATTTTACTCATTTCAATAAAACAAAAATGCCTCTGATCTGTGCTACACACTTGCCAACAAACTCTGATCAACGTACTACTAAGGTAATAAAAATAATAACAAAAAAGCAGAGAGTGAAACTGGCCTCTTTCTTGCTCCCAGTGAAGGCAGAGTAAAGGCCTGCCATTTGCTTGGAACAGCCAGCATGAATAATAGGAATATGAATGCAAATTAAACCAACCAATTGTTTCCTCTTTCATTTTTGTAGTTTGATGATACGAATTACATCTTTTATCTTTGGTGCTTCTCAACAAAACATTCCCTTATTTTCACTTGAAAAGCAGTGTGGGCAGGATTGTGCGGCCTCTCACCAATTTTGCGGTGGTTGCAGTGAAATTATCCTGTATTTACAATGGCAGAAATGTCAGAGAGCAGTAAATCCCTACCTGTAGAGATACACGCTGATACTCATTTAATAGTGGATGTGTAAAAGCTAGTCACAGCTCCTCTGGAGCATACACCAGTGTTAGAAGCTACACTGCCAGCCTCCTCGGAAACCCTTTTCTGCTTCTCTGCCTTCCTACCTAGTGTGAGGCAGAGTGGAGCGATGACTGGGACATTGCAGTCCATTCCTGAGATCAAGCTCTCAACTTTACTGCGGACTTTGGGCAAGACCTTTATCTTAGTTCTCATCTTCCGTAAAACATCCCCTAACAAGTGCTTTGAGAGCTACAAAAGAAAGCCTTGATAAAAGAACTGTCTCAGGCAAGTAGTAATCTGAATAATTTAAACAGCTATGTTCTCACACAGTCATAGCTGTTTTCAAAGAGGACAAGAACCAGATACACTTGAGTCAGCTGTGATTTGCTGACCTTGGAGGAGGAACTAAAAGTGATTATCCTGTTTCTCTTGGCATTTATGAAAGACATGTTACCATATATGAGGGGGAGGAAATGAAAGAAAGTGAAGCATTCATGTCATGATTAAAGGTTGACTAGGCTAAAATTGGATAGTTGATTTCAGTGTGCTTCGAAGTGGCTCATCCATTTTGAAACACCAAAGGTCTGTTGCATCGTCTTCCAGGAAAAAAGGGAACAGTTGAGGTGCAAGACATTTGTGGAGGTTAGGGACCAGCTGGGAGGAGCTGATGACCTGAGGAACAGTGGAAACCAATTAACCCTAGTTGGCCATTACTCACAGAAAATTCCCTAGCCAGGGGCTGCTATTGCTATTGCAGTCCAAAAGCAAGGAGAATAAAGAAATAAATAAGTAAGAAAGATGGGGGGCGGGTTTTGAGGTGGTGCCACTTCAGCTGGTGTTTACTGAGCCATGTCTTGACAAGAAGCGACCTGCAACCGTTCGAATCCCTTGAACCATTTCTCACTGTTCTCTCCATGTTTCACACAAAGAGTACGTGGGCAGGAAAGTAACAGAGGTCCATTTTGAGGTATGTGTGTGTATCTGTAAATAAATAAACAAACATATATATAGGTATGTGTGTACATATGTGTATATATACATATATGTGGGTGCATATACATACTTCAAAGTATATATATGTAGGTATCTGAAGTATCCATGGCATACATACATATATATATAACTCTCTTCAGAGTAAACAGAAAACCACATCAAACAACATCAAATTGTGCCAAAATCCAAATATTACAAACAGGCACTGCAAAGTCTGCCACCTTGGTTCACTCCAGCATTTTACACTTAAACCCAATTCTATCTAACCTATATTTTCAAGGGTTACCAGTTTGCACCCCTAGAAAATTTCCAGTGGACATGCAGATCCCTCTGTAGTGATTCGATTGCCATGCCAGTAAGCTCACTTTCTTTAAACGCCTTTCAATGCCTGCATAGGAACAGTCACAGACCAACAAGAAGCTCACAAACTGCAGGTTGACAGTTGCTGTGTGCATATATGGTTATTCAGTGGTGATTTTTTTCACCTCTTTGTCACTCAGGCTC
This sequence comes from Cariama cristata, assembly GCF_000690535.1. Classification (NCBI taxonomy): domain Eukaryota; kingdom Metazoa; phylum Chordata; class Aves; order Cariamiformes; family Cariamidae; genus Cariama; species Cariama cristata. Next base: position 3,529 of record NW_009622993.1, read on the forward strand.
ATGAGAAGACCTGTACGGCCTTTTTTTCTACTTGCGAATCCACCTCAGGCTCCCATTCTCCCATCTGGGAAATCTCACCACGACGAGATCATGCAGTGCTGGAACAGCTCTGGACTTGGTGTGGGCACATAGATCAACCGTGCAGACTACGAGCAGGGTGCTTAGCACTGCACCGATATTCTGGACTTGTCGCACATCCTTTGCACGGTTATTCTACACAGGCACAGTGGCCATCTCTATGGGACTTGGAGCATCAGTCCAGCAGCTGGAAGTTCAAGGCGGATGCTTAACTTCTTCATTTTGTGACAGCACAAAGTTTCTGGGTGGAAGGAGGTATATCTGGATGTGTGACGGTCCTGCTTTTGGATGAGATGTTGCGCAGGCAGAAAAAGCAGCAGATTTTAACTGTTGTGTTTCTGTTGAAAATAAACAAATTCTCTTAAAATCCTGTTTAAATCTTAAAAAATCTGACCTCTATTTCCTTGTTTTGACCATTCTGTTAGCAGCCATTGTTTAGTCCTTTTTCTCTATATCACTTTCCATCTAATTAGCACTTGAATCATTCGAGTTGATAACCATCATCACCATTCCAATATTTTCTACAATTCTGCAGCTGTAGAATTTGTCCACACAAAGTCTTTGAATGATGAAAGAAAAAGGAGATGGAAACTCGAGGAATATTTTCTCCCCTCTAATAGTTAATTATAACTACAAATCTGAAATTTGCAAGCTTTCTTCTGTCCAGTCTGTCAAACACCAGCACCACAAAATATTTAACAAGATCTATTTCTAGACTTAACTTTCAGCAAATAATTACTTGCATTCTTAAATCCAGGGTTAGTTTTGTGTGGAAAGAGGTGTCAGAATGCCAATACATATGGCCAGGGACATTTTAGCTGATTGAGAAATACATGCACTTTTTTCCTTTTTTTTTTTTTTTTCTCCCTGGAAACAGATATGTCCATTCTAGAACTTTCTGTTCCTAAATTAACCCCATTTAAATTTAAATACTGGAAAAATTTCAGCCAGAAATGGGGTCTTTATCTTCCTTCTTTGCATCAGAAGTTATTCCAAACCTCTGGCCAGTACATGCTCTGTACTGATTTTCCTTTGCTGGCACCTTCCAACAAGGCAGCAAAGCCCAGAGAAGGCTAGCTGAGCTCAAGGGTATTGGCGGCATTTACTGCAATAGACACCTCCCTCAACGGGAACCCACACGGGAATGTTTCATCTGGCCAGTCAGAACAGCCCAGTTAAACATCAGCTGGAAAAGGCACATGACAATGTCCTGTGGAGAAGCAGCTACGCACTGACAGGGGCTGATTAGCAAATAGATCTTCCCAACCCTCTTTCCTGTGACTAGCTCTTCAGAACTGTTTAGTGGATTACAATATGCAACTCATAAATATTAATTTTTATTTTTTGTTTATACCATTGCAATGGTTTGAAAGACATTTTAAAGGTAAATGAGATTCCTCTGAAGAGGTCACTGTTCATCAAATACAAACTGAAGCTATAGGAGATGATGAAAACACCTGGGAGGAAGGACTGAATGGCTATGTGACAGTCAGATGCAATGAATAGCTCTTGAAACTTGAAGATGAACAGGAGTCCCTCTGATCTGCAGGTAGAATTTAACATGAATTTTTAGTGGACTGTCAAGGTGGAAACAGGACCACAAAGGTCATTCAGGTGAAGTCAGTGTGACAAGAAGCCAGCAACAAATTTTAGGCTGTCTATGCTACAGGAAGCCTGGGCAAGGAGTTGGAAACTTCTGTCCTCCTTCTGTCCTCCTAACACCAACAAAGTTGCAAGAGAATGACTGCTCTGTAAATTAAACCATGAGTTAACTCTTCAAGCCCTTCTCCAGTTTTAGAGCAATGCAGCTCCAACGGTTCTAACTAAATTACCTGTGATCTTCATGGGGCATCTCAACTCCATGAGTCCCGTAAGATCAGAACCAAACTCCCACAACTAAAAAGCGAAAAAAAAAAGCATTGACTACATAACTTATACTACAAGAATGTACAATTTGCTGGAGTAAGGAGCACAATGACACACTGGCTAAAGCATAGGTCGGCATCACTTTCATTGACATGCTGTCAACAATGGGTTCACATTACACCTGAGCACAAATGTTACTACGCAGAACAGTGTAATATCAAAAGCTAGATCACGTTACTCACCCAGACTGAAACAACAGATTTATTGACAGAGAGTAAGCTGGTTATGGTAGTGCTGCTATTACCCCTAATCAGTACAGCTACATTCATGAATCAGAAAGATTTCTGTAACTGGTTTTCAATAACTGAGTTTTTCAGTGAATTCTTTGTTCGTAGCAACGGTATGGTTTTATACTGTGAGATGGCAGTAACATTAACACGATTTTAAGGAACAAAGAAAATGGCCCCAACATCTCTAAACCAGCAATCAGCAGCCTCCTGTGTATTGGAAAACTATCCAGGAGGGTGTTACTGTCACAGTTCCAGGACCCGGGCAAAAGAATGCATGCTTAGATATTTCTGTAATGCATGTTCATCTTCCAAACCAGCTTTTAGGACTCTGGTATTAAAAATGACTGAATAAAGGAAGGAGTTATACTATTTTTATTTTAATTTTCCCCTCATTTAAAAAACATCTTGAAAAGTCTACGTCTACAAAACTCCTGATTTATTTTTCTTCTCTGCTTAGGAGGAGTGTTTCTTCAAACAAACAAACAAAGAAAAGAACCCATAATTTTTTTTCATTTTTCAATTCACTGCAATTTGAAATATAAATATAAATAAATGTTTAAATATAATTAAAAGTAAATATAAAAACCCCAAAACATCATAAATGTGAGACTGCTTCCAGCAATATTTAAAATATAACTTTGCATATAAAGCCTTTGTCCATATCTGCAACATCAAATCAAAAGCACAAGGCAAAACGCAAGTAGCACATTTAAAATAAGCATCAAAAGAATATGATCACACCAAAGTCACAAATATTATAGCTCAAACAGTAGTCAGAGGGTGAAGGGAGGAACTGTAGTTTTGAGGATCAATGGCCTGAATTTTGCAGGAAGTCTGATGAGATGATCATGATGGTCCAAACAGGTTTAACTAGTCTTTTAGTGCATTTGAATTATTATAACCTTTCATTACAGGATCAGATGTTCTTTTATCTAAGAACACCTACCACATTCAGTGCTCAGGATGGACAGGACTGAGCTAAAGAACAAGCTGACTTTTTCCCTTTCATCTGCACTAGTTAGCTTGTGACTTCTGCATTATACGCTTCACTGGGAGGTTTCTTGAAGGCATTTCTATCACACTTTCACCCTGACAGACAGAGGTCTGAAAACACTATTCAGTGGTCACCACCTGCTTTAAGTTGATGAAGTAGGTATTTTATGAACAAATAGCAGGCAACTGTTTAATTAAAAGCTTATCCTAAAACACATGTGCAGAAGGGCTAGTCTCCTTCTTTCATTTATCCGTTCCCAGGGGTTTGGCTCATAACTTTGATACTGTTTTTTAAAGTATCAGAGAGAGTCAGGGAGACCGATACCCCCACAAACACATACACATCCTATCTGATTGCACTTAATTTTTATTAAGGGCTGGTTTTCACTTTGTTCCCCAATTATATTCATTTCAAGAGTCTTTCCAGGTAAAGTAGGTAACATGTAACCTCTCTGACATCCCACATCTTTGTCCACATCTTTATAGAAGAGCTCTTCTGCTTCTGAACATAACTGCATTGTCCCTCATCCACCCATACTAGATAGATATAAAGGAAAGGGAAACATGTAAATAGTTTTTGGAGGAGACCAGCGCTGCACTCAGTTCTTGTGGGTCTATCTGTAAAAAGTTTGTTCTATTAAGAGTTGTTTTTCAGATTACGTTGACTCTGAGTCATTTGGAGAAAAAGAAGACTCTGACATCTCTTGTAGCATGAAACAAACCAATCAACCATATTTCTTGCAAATAAATAGAAGAAAGGGGAAAAATGAAGCTGTGATGATCAATTTAAGGAAGTAGAAGAGAAATGTTGCCTCTTCTTTAAAAAAATAATTGCAGTTTCCCAGTAACTATAGTAGAGTTTGTAGCGGCCTCCTCCCTTACTTTCTCACAGCAGAGGCCTACAAAATTGGATTAATGGATCCTCTCTTCAAGCCAGGTGGTAATGAAATGATGATACAGTATTTCCAGCTCTTAGCACAGCCTCCAACTTGTAAAATGCTGAGGTGTGCCCATAAAACACAGACAAAAGTAGGTGGGGCTACTGCTTAATAATAGTCATCATAATAAGATATTAATGATACCAAAAACTGGGTGGTATTTACCATGAAACTCACAGAAAGAAAAGTCCTTTGGCTATTTTCTTTTCCAATTTCATTAGAGATTAGCTTGTTTCTTTTTTCACTCCTGCTCAACATAACAATATTCTGCTTTCTGCACAGACTTAGACGCTTGCATTTGCTGTATTTGGCACCGTTTTGTGGTAAGGTGTAATTTATCTTTTAAATTTTGCTGTGACGACTCTCAGCCCTCAGGAAGGGGTATTAAGACTCCACAGAGGTCTTGCAGCAGGTATAAATTACATTTGCTCCTAGCAAAGTACCTTTCTGCTGCTGAAATCCCCGTGTTGGCAGGAACCAGGCATGGCACCCTGGCTGTCCTAGACGTGCGTGGAGTCTGGCATTCCTCTTTCACTCTCTGGGTGTCCTTCTGGAGCAATTCATCTCGCCTCTGCTTGAATAACAAGGGGAAGCAATTCCTCAAGACATCAGTAAATGCGCACAGTTACGGGCCTTGCATTTTTTCGCTTGGTCTTCATTCACCAGAAGTACAGCACCTCCGTCCATTGTCAAGGGATCAGTCCTGAGATGCTTTGTGAAGTGACAGAAAGATTTGCAAATGTACAGTGAAATTCCGCACACTTTTCATACACCTTAAATTTTACTGTGACTGCTGTCAATATTTGTTGAAGCGTTTTATGGAAGAAATATCTTGCTAAAAATCTAGCAATAAAACTGGGCAATCATTCCATTTAAAGTCCTTCAGGTTAAAAAAGAGAGAGATTATAAATATTCTTTTTTATCTCACCTGACAAAAATGGCTGCAAAACCAGGACAGGCTTGTAGATGACACCTGTGCCTGAAGCACAGGTACAAGAGGGATGATATTTTACTTGTCTGTAGCAATAGTTTTCACCCCAAAGTGTAAGGTACATGTACTACTCTCAGTGCAAATTCTGAACATCTTCTCCTAGGATTAAATTGGCCTTATGTACAAACAAAGATTGAGGAGCCTGATGGAGGAGCTGAGCCTTGGGCACTGAATTTCCTTCAGTCTGCCGCGATTTGGTGGAAAATGTGAAATGGAAGTTCTGTCGCTGTCTTTGTTCTGCTGTTGGACAAATGCCATTGAACGGCACGAGAATGGTTTCTGTATCAAACTGCAGTCGCTGTACTCCTCTGGGATCTGTAGTACGAAGACATTCCACTCTATAATAGAAAAGTCTGATTTATCTGGTTCCACCATACACCTCAAGATGCAGTAAAGTGTGCATACAATAGAACAGGTTAAGCTAAAACTAAATTCCTGCTCTCTTCAAAGATAATTGTTGGACAAAACACAGTTTTGTTGACTCCATCAGTGCTGCCATGTCTGCAAGTATAAATGAAGGGTAATGCAGCTGTTCATCGTGCAAACCGTTGTGTATTTTGACAGTGTGGTTTTCCCCTCTTGCTTCCCTCTTTGCTTGGCTCAAACAACGAGTCTGTCTGCTGTTGTGCGGAAGAAAAACACAGTGTTCAGATGCCAGAAACTATCTGCTGCCTTTTATCAGCTCTTTTGCATCCCTCCCTTCTTGCCACCTGCTAACAGTATCGGTAACGATATATCCAAAAAATGAACACTTTAGGTGCGGAGATTTCAGAACTATTCAAACCTTGTCCTGTGTAGACCCTTTGCAGAGGCCTCTCTTGCCCTCGGACAAGACAGCTCCTAGATCTGCACACCTGAAGCGAGCTGCAGATGCCATCTTCTCTGTAGCTCTGGGAAACAAGCTCTCTGTTGTTTGCCTTCTGTAATAACACCTCAGTTTCTTATAGAATAGGATTGGTTTTCCTTTTTTGTGTGTGTGTGCGTGCAACAGCTGGTTATGCAATCATTGTGGGGAAGGGGCTTGGCAGGCAGACTCCACCGAAATCACACTCATCAGTCTAAAAAACCACCACTGGTGTTTATGATATGAGCTCTCATCCAACAATGCCGTGGTGTGGAGGAGCCTCAAAAATATCCCAGAACGTTGAGTAAATATCCCTCTCTGTGTACACAAACACGCGGTCCTCACAACAGGATTTGCTTATAGCGGTCAAAGAAAAAAGTGTAGGGGGGTATATGTTACATGTATTATTCTGCCACATCACCTTCACTGCCTCCTTATTTATTGATTTATGTTAAAGCCAACCTGTATTCCATCTCAGGCATGGCAAGTGTTTATATCTCAGGAATCACGCCCACATTTCGCATACGAGGAGCTCAGCTCAGCCTGAGGCTGCTTGTGATTCCCATTACCATCAACGGGGGCTGTACATGTCCACCTGGGAGGCAGAGTCCGTCAACCTCCTGGTGCTGCATCTGCTGGCGAGCAGAAAATTAATATTTTATAGCAGAGAAAAATAACCGAAAGCAGCCCTTCTACACTGTAGTAGCCAGTGCTGTGAGTGATGTATAGCATGCTGCCTAGCAATGTTGCTAAGCAACGCAGCACCATCCAAGAAAATCCTGCATTAGCTTGTAGTGGCTGGTGGGGTGGGTTAGACGTGACACTTTGCACACAGAGCTATGCAGAGAGAGGTGTGCTTTGCTCAAGACTATTACAGCTGTCTGCAATTGCTAATACGACTCCCCTATTATTCCCCCTGCACTGATGAACTACATCACGATGCACTGTGCACTGCAATAATTTTCCGCTGAAAAAATACCTCCCCCCCACCCCACCCCCCACGCTTCCTGTTTCTTAATGCTCTTCAAACCTGATTTAGAGAGTAGAGAGTAGTGGAATTTTACAGCTACATCCCATGATGCTCTCGCTCTCACTCTCAATCCCATGGCCTGGCTCATACCTCAAACTAACCGTAAAGTCAGATCACAATGATGTGACTCACTATTATAACTAAAGATAGATCTTGTCAAAAGCAGTCATGAGCCCTGGATGCTAGAGGTTGTTTATTCAGTGTTGTGTTTTGGGGTCTTTTTTTTTTTCTCCTCTCTCTCTTGACTCCCTAGCTTTGGACATTCAGAGGTCTATCCCATGTTACTGAGCATTTGGGCGAGCAGGCAGGCATGGCACACGTTTTTGGTGATCTGGTGGAAACCATAGCAGGGCTGCACAGAAGTCCAGCTGTGGGTGCAAGTTCAGCCTCACACAGGTCCCAGGTCAGAGCTTCACAGTGGCACGGGCTGGGGACTCCCAAACACTGCGTGGGCACAGGGCAGGACAGCCACAGAAAAGAGAAATATTTCTAAGAGGGGTTTCTTCTAAACCTAACAACCCTTTTTTCTTTTTTTTTTTTTTTTGTGTTTACATACCAGCTGTTTTCAAGTGTGAGCATTCATCTGGAGCGTTTAATAGGCACACAGAACAAAGCAGCGCTGGTGCAGGAGACAAAGAGAAGCAACTTAGACACCAACCGAGACAAGAAGGGCTCTCGCCCCAAGACCAGCAGCTCCTTCTAAAGCCACAGAATGGCTTGGCATCTGACAGGAGCAGGTAAGTGGCAGGAGAGGCAAGACCTGCTCTGTTGGTAGCCACTCTGGCCACTCCCTGTGGCAGTGACCAGGCAACAGGGATATGGGGAATACAGGCCCTGGTGAAGCCCCATGGGCATAACAGCTCTGCAGGGCAAACACTGAGCAAACTTGGGGAGATACTGTCCTGAAGGAGAGCAGCTCCTGCTGGTACAAAGCAATTTGAATTCCCCCCAGCCTCAGCCACCCAAGCCCAGGGAAAGGAGGATTGACTTTGATTACACCATAAACATAGACATGGAAACTGGCAGGTGAGGGAGAGCTGGACATAGCTCTTTGTTTGGACATACTGGATCCATTTCAGCCCTGTATAATTCCACTAGTGTCAAAGGCATTACATCAGGGACAAAACCAACCCATTATTTTTAACCTGGCCATTTCCTTTTATGCCCTTCATTCAGGAAGTCCCTATGCAAGTGCATGATTTTAGTCATGTGAATATTCTCACTGGAGGCAGTGTGACTGCTCATGTACTTAAACACATGCATGTATACACGCGGGACTGGGGCCTCAAACAGCATGGGAGGGAAAGGAGAGAGAAAAGTTGTGTGGAAATACCTGAAGGTACCCTGAGGGTCTGTGAAAAGTGTCTGCCCACTTGGGCAACAGTAATATTTCTGGCTATGTTTCCCCTTTTAAACTTGACAATTTCTCTGAGACCAGCAGCATCTATAGGAAAGCATTTTAAGGTACGACTGCTGTCAAGGGAGGGCAGTGGTGAGAACAAAATCACCAAAATGTTCCTAAAGTATTTAAAAAAAAATTTTAACAAAGAAGCCAGTTATGCAAATGTCCTTTGGGGACTGCAATCTATGTCTGTGACTTTCACAACCTTGCCCTGATTCCCTCTCCTGCACTTGCAAGGAACACCCTAGGGGTCTTCACAGGAAGCCTCAACATACGTGTTTTTCTGCATTGCTTCTGGCTTCACATTTCCACTGTTCCTCAAAAATCATGACTTCCAAACACCAAGAATTATGATCTCTAACCAGTGTCATATGTCAGCAATGCTCTACCGAAATCTTCTGAACAGCGACTCTCATGTACTTATACCTTGCAGTAATCTAGAAGACAGACCAGGAAAACATCAACCAAAGAAATTTGGTTGATGAATCCCCATTCAGTTTCTGTGTTACACCCAGACTATTCTAAAAATCCCTGTTTGCAAAAACACTGCTTTGACCACTTCACAAAGACCTTTTTCAAAAGGCTGCGTGCATATTATAGCATCTGGCTGCAACATGAGATGTAATGACAAATCTTGACCTATTGGGTTTATGCCTTCAACATGTGATCTGAACAAGGGTGACTTTCACAGATACCATACCACAAGATAAGTGATTCAATGAAGTTCCTGCAATCAGCAGAGTTACTCTGGTTTGCAGCAGAGTAAATGAGAACAGGTTTGCCATGATAAATGAATCCGTGAAGAAGGTGCTCGCATACATTGCAAAACAGGCTAACAAGTGTCAGAAGACTTGCTGAATTAATTTGTCATTACTATGGGGTAAGAGCTACTAGAAATAGTTATGTCTATGACTCCTAGAATAATCTTTAATTTCTCATGCTCATCCAAATGAGGGAAAACACCATCTTTATTTTTTCAAGTGCCATGCCCACCAAACTTCCCCTTACTTGCACGTGGATTGTTTGAATTTGCTAAGAGAGCAACCAGCTTAGTTTCATCCTAACTTTCTGTTTCAGGTTTATGTATTTGCCATTCAAACGAGACAGGCAAATCCATTAAATTCATTTCACAGGACATTGAGCAAATGGAATGTGGAATAATGTTCTTTAGTTTCTGACATATGATCAAATGCAAGTTTGCTACAAGGAAAGAGAAGGAGATATGCAACAGCCTTGAAATGGATAAAAACCTTGCCACAGTAACCATAGTTAATATACGAATAAAGTTATATTATTAGTATTGGCTTCCCTCTTGTGGTAATGAGTAAGCTGCAGCCTTAATATATAACCAGAATCTGCTGAGGCATCTGTCTAACACAAAATGCTGCAATATGCTCATCAGGCAAGATCCTTGCATCTATGCACAAGACAGCCAATTTCAGTTCAAGGCAGATATGAAGATCTGCCTGTGGTGAGTGGATGACAGGCTGGGGTCTCAGTGCTGCAGAAATTCCTCGGACTTGAGTATTTTGGAGATCTACCCCGCTATGACTGAGGCCAATATCGGGCCCAAGTTTAAACTGAAAGAAGAGAGGTCTTCCACTTGAAGGTGTATTTTCAGTCCTGGCTGAAAGCATGGTTCGTGTTGTAGATCCGTTTAGTCAATGGACTCTTCTGATTCTGCCACTTTAGTGGGCGTTTCTGTGACAGACCTCAAGAATGTGGCCCAACACCTCTAATTCAGTGTGTATGTTGCCATTCTGACTCCAGAGGTGAGTCTAGGTTAACATTTCATTTTCCATGGCAGTGATGGAGCAGGCATGATGGTCCTCCTCTTCTTTGTTTTCTCCATAGCCTCTTGTGCATTACCATAATTTGACTGACATTTGTGAATTGACAATTATTTTTTTTTAACGGCAGCGTGTGTGAGAAGGTATCATTGCTATTAATAAAGTGTGTTTCATCAACAGAATTTAAAGCTGTTTATAAAGGATGTTGGTATCATTCTTGCTTTTTTACAGATAGGGGAACTGAGGCGCAGAATAATTAGAAGCCAATCAGCAGGCCCAACGCAGAGCTGAAAATAGATCCCAAATCTCCCGAGTCTCAGGGCAATGTTCTAACTGCTCCTCTGCCAGCGTGTGAAATGGTAAAGCTCAGCTATTAGTACTACCTACACCAAAGCATGTCTATTATTCACATATTTTCCCAAACCAGTTCTTTTTACCATTGATATTTCATGGACAACCTCTAAAACAGTCAAATGTCCACATGAGCCCACATGACCTTTTCTAATATAAAGCCTTGTAGATTAATGCTTATTTCACCAACCTATAAAACTATTTCACCAACCTATCATAGCTCCCTCTTAAACTAAATTTTCAGGCTTTCTAGGGTATCTTAAAAGATGGTAGATTTTTTTATGTCTACACTTAAAAAGTGTAGACATTTTGCCAAGAAAGCTACAAACACCTAGTTATGGCTTTCTTCCCCTTTTACAACAGATTAATATAGTAGCATGGAAAATAAACTAGAACACCATGAGCACCCCAGAAGTATCACATGCACAGTAAAATCAAAACGATTTATCATTTTATCATGTAACAATGCTAGATTGAAACCTCCCTTGGAGGGCAGGAAAATGTAGGCATAAATGCTTGGTTTTGCAGATATCCCTATGAAGAGCTTTCAGTAGAGCGTTGATGCCAAAGTCAGTGAGTTCAGTCACCTAACTCAACTAATGCTGCTCCTGCTCCTATTCTGAATTCCCCTAACCATTTTTGTGGTTTTACAATCACTCTTTCCACTTTGGAGAAAAAAAGAAAGGTTTCCTGTCCCCTGCCACTGAGTGAAAACCCCTTTTCTTAATGGGAAAATGAGTCAGGTCTTCCCTAGGCAGCAAGATTTTAGCAGGTGGGTCACTCTGCCTGTAAAGGCTTAGTCCCCAGGGAGTCAGCACAACAGAGCACTTGAACTTACCTGCCAGAGCGGAACTGCTTATGGAGCAGAGGTATGGAAAACAACCAGGTGAATTAGATTCAGCAAGAGTACCAACTGTTCCCACAGAATATAAAGGGCAGCCCCTGAGAGAAAGAGAAAAAAAAACAAAACAAAACAAACAACATACAAAAACTTTCCTTCAGCAGCTGCAGGAACAAAAACACAGTAGCAACGGGAAGGTGAGTTGGGTCATAGCTTTTCTGTGCCGTGTTCTCTGAGCTTAACTCAAGCACTATGAGAGGAAAACTCCTCCACTTCTTGTAAATAACATAAACTTTTTACAGAGGTCAGGAACTTGTTTGCAGCTACAACCTGGCTCCTATGGGACATTCCCATGCTGACTCTGGGAATCCCACGCTCAGCCAAAGGGAAACAGTTGGGTGCAATTACTGAGTAGCAGGTGCAGAACAGCATTCAAAACAGGCCAAAAGCTCATGTTTCAGGTGAGTTGCAAGGTGAAGGAGAAAAGTATTCAGTCTTTTCAGTATTGCTTAAAAATTTTGGGTCTCTAGTATAATTACTAGAGTTTTTTTGACTGATGTGTTTTGGTTTGTTGTTTGGTTTGTTTTTGTTTTAAAGGAGCTGGCCATAGTTTGGCGGAGGGTAAGTTTGGCATGTTTTGTGGCGTTGACCTGACATGCTTTCATCACTGTGAGGACCCCAGATGCATTGTTACAAACCTCATCTCCTTTTTACCTCTTCGTGCTGGAAGTTCTTTGTGGAATGGTCTAAGTGTCACTACAAGTTTTATGACACCTCATGCAGCTGGGCCCTTGAAACGCATCCCCACCACTACCACAATTGAAGAATCATCAGATTCTTTCTGCAAACAGAAAAGTGGTGATTACAGTGAGCTCTGTGGCTGTTATGCCTGTGTGAAGTCCATGTGTCTTCAATATACGCACAAGGATGTGTCTAAATCTATCTAAACTCAGACCAATTACTTTCAAGATTTCTCAGTAAAAGGAAAATAAAATATATTTTGCATCATTTCAGTTCCAGTCTGTCTCAACAGGAGAAAAATGTGATGTTTATAAAATCCCCACATTTACTAAGAATGAGTACTTTAAGGTTACAATCCTGCAAGCACTAACATAGCAGACCCACCAGTAAATACTCTTCCAGGTGTTTCTCATGGAAAAGCTCTAAATGTTCAAGTGCTCACTATGTGACCCAGCTGAAACCAGGGACAGAGGTAAATGTCAAATGATGAGTGACCGGCAGTATGGGAAGTTTAACTGCTTTGTAGGAGAAAAAAACCCTCCTAAAAACTCCCATATAATGATGAGAGAGGAATCCATTATTATAACAGATACTCAAATACAAAAACAGGCTTTATCAGGATTTAAATTTTTCTTCCAGTATAAAGCATAAAGATACATACTGTTTATCACCTGTGGGATTTTACTTATCTAAAGTTAACCTGTGAGAGGTGCTCTGATTTTAATTTTTGAAAGCACTATCAGGATTTGACCCAATCCCTAGTTCATTAAAGTACCCTCAGCTCTCAGTGATTTGACTGGCTTCAATAAGCCAGATTTTTTCCGTATTAAAATGCTACAAGATCACAGAGTGTTTCAGAATTACACTAACAAAATTTGGGATACGGAGCCCCACTTCAAATAAATCCAGTCTCTGCACCATTCCAAAACTTCAGTGCATGCACATTAGCACCAAAAAAAAAGCTAACTCTGATTTTTGCTAAAGAAAACCAAATATTTTTCTATATTTTAGATATGCTTTTCTTAATACTGTAGTTATTAACATTATTGAGAAGCATGGTGTTATGTCAGGTTTCAACTTGTCACAGACTATACTTGGGCCTTTGAATGCCACCACAGCAAATGCGGCCAGAGGCAGAAAAGAGAACTAAGTTCCGACATTCAGAATAAAGCGTGTTGGTGATACTGTCTCAGTTCTGGTGGGACGCTAAACTGTATTTCCTAAAGAGCGTTATTTTAAGTCTCTGTCTTCGACGTAGCTGAAGCGATGACTTCTCTCTCCAGTTGTAGCAACAGCAACATCTAGTGTTTACAGTCTGCCCTGCAGACTTCGGGCAGCATGCTTTTCATTAACGCCGTGCTTTGTATTTCAATAGCACCGCCCAGCTGAGCTACTCACCATAGAAAATAGTTACTCAAACTTGGTAACAGCTCTGCGAAGCAGGCAGGGGGTTTGCCTTCTCTTATGGAAAAGTGGACGAATTAGGGAGAGAAGGAGTTTAACCATTTAAGTAGTAGACAGGACCTGAGGGAGTTACTTAAGGTCACGCAGAGACTGACAAGGTCAGAGCTGCCTACCTTATGCTTTACCTCGAAGATTGTGTCTTTGCCCCAGGAAAGGTTTGGATCTAGTTTATCCAGGGGGAGGAAATAGCTCATTGCATTTCAGAGGTAGTTTCACTGTATTAGAGGGCAGCAGAAAGGCCTGTGAGGAAAGCACAGCTGACATTTTCTCTGTTGAAGAACTCACGCAACGCTTGCTCTCCTGGTGCATCTGAACAGAGGGATGCGCGTGGGTGTGCGAGTTCCAGGACCCTTACAGGAATGCAAGAAAGGATGGTGGGTCACTGCACCCTGTTACAGCAACTGCCAGGCCCCCAAGCAGCCTGTCTCCTGGACCTCTCTTCCCAGCCAGTGGCCCTTCTACCTGCAAAACCACAACCACATGCATATCCAGCTGAGGGGCTGGGTGTAACTCTGCCTGTGCAGGACAGCCAGACGCCGGGGTGACCCACCCAAGGGAGCCATTGCCCTGACCACTCTGATCCCCTCCAGAGCCCCGCACCACCAGGCTCTGCCTGAGGAAAGCCACCTTCAGCACCAGGGTGTGAGAAGGGGTAACGAGGGGGACATTTCAACTGGAGCTCCAGCCCCTGCGGAGCAGGCATGCCATAGGGGCTCCACTCCTGTTTCCTCCACTCGAGGGCCGAGCACCGGCTTCCCACGGGAGGAGCACGGGTGCGCTGCAGCCCGCCGGCGGGGCCCATCGGGCTTACCGGGCAGCTGAGGCGCCTTAACGCTTGGCTTTCGCCCCAACTGCCAGCAGGGCCTGGCGACGCTGC
>NW_009622994.1:0-5022 GCF_000690535.1 Cariama cristata
TGCCGTACAGCTGCCTGCCCGCCCCGGAGACCCCGCGGAAAGGAACCTGCTGCTTAAGGAGGGCTGAGCACATCAGCCTAGTGGGCGACACGTACGTTTTACGTTATTTTTGTCGAAGTCGTAGTTTCACTGAGCTGTTGAGTAGTTAGGAACAGCAAAATGAGAAGAGAGGAAGATAAGGAAGACTTCTGGCACGAGTTGATTGGGGGGGTTGGTTTGTTGTGTTGGTTTTTTTTTCCTAATATTATTACTGTTCTTATTCTGAGAAAAATTCTGTCTGTTCCAGGTCTGGGTTTGCAAATACAGTGCTACCAGTGTGAGGAGTTCCAGCTAAATAATGACTGCTCTGCTCCAGAGTTCATTGTGAACTGTACAGTGAATGTTCAAGACATGTGTCAGAAAGAAGTAATGGAAAAAAGTTTTGGTAAGAATTTAATAATTATAGTTGTGTTTATTTGTGTTGGATAGCATTTGTTGCTTTTGGCTCCACTCATTCACAGTCTTCAGCTACAGATGAATCTGGCATTCCTACCTAAAGGGACCAGATTCAATTTCTTAGACTTCTGAGTGACTTTGCAACTCAATAAAGTTAATCATTTTCCTTTAAAACCGGTGTAAAAACCGAAGGATGCAAGCCAAATGTTGATAAAGCTGTTAATACACAGTCTTATGGGTCTCAGATTTAGTTTCCCAGCACTGGGAAATTAATAACAACAAGTTAGTTTAATCTCATTACAGTTAATTACATGGGCTTTTTCCCCAAGAGATGGAAGAGCATTAAATTAGTAATTCCCTCCTTTCTTTTATTTACTCTAGCAATTCATATACTCTGAAGGTTTATCTTAAGGGAAGGAAAGTGTAGTCATCTTTGCTTTCATCCATAAAAGAAAACATCAAGCAAAAGGGAGAGAGGGATAAAAAGAACATTTTGGGGTGTTGGGGAGGGGGGGAGGAGGGCACAAATGGATATATTTGCCATACTCATTTTCTAAGTCTACGGGGGCTTTTCCCCTACTGTAATTGAAGTTAGCATATTTGGAGATAAATGTGTTCAAGGGAAACTAGCTGTGATTCTGCATCTTGCCTCTCTTGTCGTTTGAGCTGTGTTATAAATTGCCTTTTTTTAATTCAGCATCATGGAAGGCATTTGAGATTTAGAGAGAACTATCTCGGCTTTTAGACCACCACGTTGCTCTGTAGCCATCTACGTGAGTAGAAGACTACAGCTTTCTTAGGGACTTCAGGGCTGGGCGGGCTGGCACGGAAGTGTGTTTGTGGGAGCTAGGGTTCATGTAGCGTCCTGCTTTTACTGCAGACAGCCGTTAAGATGCTAGGCATTAAAAAGGGAAAGTTAGTAACTCACTGGTCTGCCTCAATGCAGACGTGACCTCCGTACCCAGCGGTAGGCTGAAGAAGCGGAAGGCAGGTTGGGACTTCAGAACCCTGATTTAAAGGGAAGCCGCTCTCTAGGACTGCGCATCTTGCAACTGAGGGCCGTGCTTTAGAGCACAGAGTTTACTGATGTAGAGGACTGTTAGGCTGTTAGTATAAATCAAGCTGTAGTCTGTCCTTTCTCGGTGAGTCCTTCAGTAACAGCAGGATCTCTCTCTACCTAGGAAATGTGTGCATCCGTCTTGAACAGTAACATTGGTTCTTTGCATTAGAAAACTGTTAATTAGTATTTTGAAAGTGCTTATCAATCAGCAAGTTCCAATTGTGCTGGTAGTTTCAGATCACTAGGTTACGAGTCACAGATAAATAATAGCAATTGTTGTTACCTGTCGAAAGTAGCCAAACGGCTGGCACTTTTTTTTATCCTGGGTAACACCATCCACAGTGACTGTATTTCTGTAAAATATTTAGCAGCCCTCCAGTGTAGAGAAAAAAGATGTATGTGTAAAGGAAGATGAGTCTCTTTCAAGCTATATGTTATTGGAGTATTTTATTTCAAGTTGGAAAGGATGGTGGGGAGGGGAGATGGTTATGGCTTGCAAGGTACTTCTAAAGTTTGAGTATCTCTGAATGTTTGAAGGCTTTGCTATCTGCACACCACAGCTTCTGGAGTACTTTTAATAGGTTTGAATGGATGCTGTGGCAATTTGAAGGGCTGTAAACATGGTATGTAGATGTAGACAAAGTCAGTTCTCATTTAATTCTTAACAGTATTTTGGAGTTTGTTGGTTGTTTTTGTTTCTTAAGTATCTTCCCTAGTTCCTTCATGTTTTCAATACAGCCTTCCAGAAACATATCCATCATCTTCCCTTCAGGTGAATGTTAGAAAAGTGTTTTCAGTTAAGTAAACCCCTCACAGATTAAAGTGCAACTCTTCTGGGTAAGTGGGCTTGCACGTGTGCGTACACACACCCGCAGATATATTAAGAGCGAGCCACTTGTGTGCCGCATGTGTAGGATGGGATAGTCAGTCACGCATCTCTTCTCAGAATAGCAGGCAAGGCTGCAGTCTGCCCGGTGTCTGTGGCACGTTGAAAATGCAAATTGGAACTGGTTTAATAGATTTTACACATACATTGATGCATAACTTGTCCTTACTCCTATGAAGAAGTTGGTTTGCAATATAGTAAATAAGGAGCTCTTAAAAGAAACTTCTGGGTGTTTTGTTGTTTGGGTTTTTTTCTGTGCAATTTTATATTGTCTCTGAGCAGTTCCTTGGGTTTTCCCTTTAGGAGGTAAGTAGCATGCTGTGCATAGCAGGTACCACTGTTCTGTTTTATTTAATTTACTTCTATAAATGCAGTTCTTATTCAGTTTAAGCTTAGAGATTGTAAATTTCAGCTAGTGAATAAATTTAAATTTTTAACCTATTTCAAATTGAGTGAAACTTAGGTTGGAAGCTTAGTCTCTCTGTTATCCTCAGTCAATTCTAGAGAGGATTGGTTGTAAAACAGAGATGATTCAGTTCATCATCCTTTATTGTTTTTTTCCCTAATTGATACTTAAATCTGTGTAATATAAATGCCTTATTCTTCCAAGTTTTATTTAATAATTCATTCTACTTCTACCAGTATATTTCATAACTTGATTCTTTTGCTTGTTGCTTATAACTGAAAGCTGAAATGTTTCAAATATTTTAATTTATAATAGACTTGACTTTGAATTTTTAACCTAGAATATAAAAGATGTACATTTGCATTTATTTGACAGCACGATCTCATAATTAGAGTTTTTCCTCTTGACTAGATACAGTCAAAGGAGTCTAATTTAATTTTTGTAGACTAACCCATTTTTGTCCTTAATAAAATATAGCTGTGTCAGTGAGCAAAATGTTACAAGTTCTCCTAAACCTTATTTAAAAGTTAAATGCAATATTTTGAGATGAAGTTCATGGACTGAATCAGTAACCTATTGATGTAATCACCCTTCCTTTGCAGTAATGCATTAATCTGTGTGGTTTGCTATCGAGGCGGTCGCTGACTTGCATTCTGTGGCCTGCCTACAATATAGTCCCCAGCGTGTAGCCAGTGACTTTTTTTTCTTACGTATTTGTTAGTGTTCATTGAGTTGTGCAATGACAGTTCTGTGGTTCAGCTTCATTTCTGTGTTAAACTTTCTATAAACAAGGCAGTGGAGAACTACAACTCTGTGCAGTTTTTTTTTCATTGATGTTGTAAATAGTTCCTTATGCCTGATCATAGTTAAACAAACCACTCCTCTTCAGTTGCTATAAAATTGGGGTTAGTGCCTTGAACGTCACTGTGTTCTCTCAGAACATTATCTCAGTTTCTGGAGAACCAATCTTAGGTAGCGCTTTTCAGCTTCAGGTAAGCAATAACAGCAACGCAGACGTATTCCTAACCCAGAGTTTAATACCTGCACTCTTAGCTACTCACATCAGAGGCTGTCACAGTAACAGCCACTTTTTAGTCACTAGTATTTTGGAATAGATCGGCAGGCATGCTATCCCAGCTGTCTGTGGTATCAGGTAGAAACTTGCTCCATTTCACAACTTGAAACGAATTGAGCAGTTTGTCAGCATGTATCTGATCAAGTGATTATGTGAACCTAGTATAACTCTGCCTCCCCTGCAAACGTGCACTTTGCTATGGCAGTTTATATTTCAGTTGCACTTTGGGGATCTGTCAGTGCACAGAATTGGAGACTTTGTCAAGTAAATGACAAAATATTTTTCTCACTTTAAATAGAGCTGTATTTAAAAATTTTTAGAACAAGTTTTATCCAGTTACATTAACATTCTGTTCCAGCGGGAGATAAGAGAAGGACAGGACAGTATTTTGCTTGCAATGCAGAATCTTACAAACTAATTTGTTAATTTAGTCTTTCACTTTAAGTAGAGCTGTATTTAAAAAATTTTAGAACAAATTTTATCCAGTTACGTTAACATTCTGTTCCAGCGGGAGATAGAGAAGGACAGGACAGTATTTTGCTTGCAATGCAGAATCTTACAAACTAATTTGTTAATTTAGTCTTTAAACAAAAAAAATAAATCAGTGCTTCCTTCGAGGGAAGAATGGTGAGCATGGGAAGTGGCACTGAACACTACACCAAGTAATTTTTGTCCCACAGAAATTAATGCAAAGGATACATTTCTAGTGCATTCCTCAGCTGGATCAGCAGGTGTTTGAAAACTGTGTAAATGAAATGTTTGACAAAGGATCAAAGTTCTTGCTTATAATAATGCCACTTGCAGATACTTTGTGGAAACACCCATGGCAGATTCCCCTCTCCCACTTGCCCCTCCTTCCCACCTATGAACTTTTAACTTGGAAATGTCAGTGCTCCTTCGATTTTAGAATGTTTGTAGGAATAAAGAAATCCCACAGTATATTGGGATCAGATGAGACATCTTAATGATATGTAGATGAGTCTATAGTGTATATATGCTTTTATACATATATCATAGAAAACATACTGATAATGAAGCTTAGCTTTTACTGAAGGCAAGAGCTGTCTGAGCATTAAGGCTGACCTAAAACCTACTTAAGGCAAAATGAAACCTGCAATCTGAACGTATCAGACAGGAATAAAGCATGAAGGATGAGACAG
>NW_009622995.1:0-3348 GCF_000690535.1 Cariama cristata
TCATGGCAGCAGCGGGGAAATTCCAGCGCCTTCTGCAAAGCGGAGGCGAGGATCCAAAGGGAAGGAAACCAGCTTTCCCAGAGCCCCCCCTGAGCCCACCCTTACAGCCCTACCTCTGCAGGGGTTGCCCTCTCCTCTGGTCTGCAAAGGGGAGCCCCTCCATCAGCCCCGGCCGCTTCGCTGACAAAGCTGTTGCCGGCCACGTCAATGCCAAGTTGTTGTTGGTGGTGGTGGTGGTTGGGCAAGACCTGGCTCTGGTGCTCCGTGGAGCCATGTGTCTTGTGTAGCTCAAGCCTGATCCCATGAGCTCCCTTCTCCTCCCACGTGTCCTGAGCCTGGCCTCGGCAAGCCCCTGTGTCCCACAGCCAGAACGTGGCTTGCAAATTGCTGCGGACAAAGCCCATCCGTGTGTCCAACCTCCCAGGTAGCGTCACCACCCTGGCTCGTCCCACGCGCCCCGTCTCCGTCTGGTTTTGCACTGGGATGCGGATGGGTATGGGCAGATGGTCGTCCTCAAACTGAAGGATCTGCTGAGATTCTCAGATCAGTTTCTTGACTCGGCAAAGGTCTGGTGGTGTTTCTGACCTGCGAAGCCTTTCGTGTCCTTCTCACGGCTCACGCTTCCACCTCCTCTCCCCTCGCAGGCCACGACATTAATGGCGCTCTGGAACCATCCAACATCGACACTAGCATCCTGGAAGAGTACATCAGCAAGGAGGACTCCCCAGATATGTAAGTGCTTCCCTTGCTCCGCAGCAGGACCGGTGTTCGCTCTTGTTTTCTGCGGAGAGATGTGGAGCGATTTCCAACCCTGCGATTCGAGGCATGATTTAGAAATCGCTGTGCTCCCTGGCTGCGCCTCTGTCCCTCCTCGAGTCTTCCTTTATTGCTCTTTGCTCCCTTGCTCTTTTCCAGTTCTTCCTACTGTCTCTGCCTGGCTTCTTGCTTTTGAATTTCCCCAGTCTCTTCTCGCTTTCCCCTCCTGAGGGCACTGCAAAAGACTCTTCCTTAATTTGAGCAATGGGAAAGCAAGGACTAGGAGCCCGGTGCGAAAGACGAAATCCCCAGCGCAACACGAGTGTGGAGAAGGGAAGGGTCTCCCCGTCTGCGCCAACATCGGCAAAGGGGGGGGGAGCAGACCTGGATGGCAGCCAAGGGGGATCCGGGGCCGCAGGGTGGGAGCAGGACCTTTGGGGCTGACGTGACAAAGCGCCTTCCCTGTGCTAGTCTGAAAGCTGAAGCACGATGAGCAGATCCTGCTGCCTTCACAAGCTCTGAGGTCGGTGTCCTGAGCCCTTCTGGCCTTTACAGCTCCCCAGGTGGGATTCTGCATCCATCCCGCCAGCCCGGGTGACTGACCTGCCTCCCTGTACGCTCCTGCTGGTGCCACCACGATGCTGCCTGTTTTGCTGGTTTTCTGGGCATCCCAGAGCGCCCGAGTGGCTCCGTCCCCATTGCTGCACGGCTGCGGAGGGGAGGGATGGGCAGAAAGTACCGTCTACCGGTCCCCCTGCTGAGGTTGTCCCCTTCTCTCTCTCAGCTGTTTCCCTGACATCCCTGCTTCAGCCAGCTATGCACACCCCCAGCCCTCCAGCTCAACCACCATCAACGCACCTCTTGCCAGCTCCATCGCCAATGTGACCAACCCCGCTTCCAGCGGTTCCCTTCACCTTCCTCCCCCGGGCAACCAGATCCCAATCCGGCATGGTCCTCTTCTGGCCAACCCTTGTGGACCCGGCTACGGTGCTCACCTCAACTGCAATAACAACAATGGCATGGTGGTACCCAAGGGCTACCTTGGTGGCCACTGCCTAAACAACGTGGTCCCTCCAATCAAATCAGAGCCCAAGGCCTCCTACGCACCTGGGTAAGTGGGGTTGGGGTGGCAGAAGAAGGGCAGACGGTGGGACAAGTCCTTCTCCAGGCTGGTGGGGATGGTGTAATTTGTCCCACAGTGCCTTAACTGCTGGCAAGCCTCAGCCTGTATGAAGCCCTTGCTTTGCAGAGAGATGCTCTTCTTTTACAAGTGTCGGTCCTGAAGTGTCCCGAAGGGTCGTTTGGTAGATCTTGTCTGTGTGCATTGCGTTAGAGAGGATCAGTAACAGCCCTGATGTCTGCAGGTGGTGGTAGAGCCGTCGGCTCTGGGCGACCAGGATGTCTGTGCTGCACAGCTACGAGTGTGTGATGGGAGAATATTGTAGCATTATATTTCTTTTAAGAAGGAAGAGACACAGAATGAAGTTGGACGAGACAAAACTCAGTCTCCAGGATGCTCCCACGACTATCCCAGGGGAAACTGTTAACTAAATTGGGCAGAGATGTACTTCTCTTGGCCCGATGTTGTAGATCCTCCACTCAAGAGAAGAACCAGATGGCGTCTGAGCTGGATTTGTACTCCTTTGCGACGAGCTCTGGATGCAGACCTGGTGAAGGGGAAGATGATGACCAGGTTTTAGGGTCGCTGATGGACTCAACTCGACAATTAGCCCTGGGAGGAGAAAAGATGTGGGTCCTGCTCTCTGGGGTGGCCTTGCCCGGAACAGGGAGGAAGGGACCGACCCTGGCAGGCTGGGAGAGCGCAGCGACACGGCAGCTGCTGTCTGCAGCGGCCAGAGGGGCCAGGCAGAGACGGTGTCCGTGGAGAGCACTCGGGCAGGCATGGCACGCTGAGAGGGTATGGCCCTACAGGAATGTCTGGGATGGGAGCTGCCGTGCGTAAAGCTTTACTGCCTGGAGACCCAAAGGGAAGAACGTGTCTGGTCTCTTCCCCCTCCTGCACCTCTCTGGGCCATTAGTCTCCCCCCCCAGTCATAGGGGAGTGAAACAAGAAGATGATCTGAAGCTGGACAGATGAAACTCAAAGTGTGCAGCAGCGTATGCATCAACTGGAGGCCTTGGCAGTTGGCAATAGCCGTACCACGAGGAGCTGTGCCGTGGTCCAGCCTGTCTCTGTAGCACAGGTGATGGGTGGCCCCGATGCGCTCTCTGCACAGCCGGTCTCTGTGCCTCCCCCAGCGGAGCCGGTGGATGTGAGGGACAAGGATGGCCCCAGGACGGCTCAGCTCTGCAAGCCCCTGTCTGGCTTTCCTCTCCCTTGTGCCCTCTCAGTGTTGCCAGCAAGTGCGGCGGGGCGATTCCCGGCTTTGGAAGCCTCCAGCACCCTGAGCCAATGATTCAGCCGTAATGCAGCGCCATTGGGATGACTTCGGCCCTTTGGATGAACTTGGAAAGATCTTCCAGAAAGAGACAAGCTAAAGAAAATCTGCCCTTGTTTTATTACACACAGAACCCCAGCCTGGTGGGGGTTGGCAGGGCCCTCTGGAGATCACCCAGTCCAACCCCCTGCCA
>NW_009622995.1:3376-5305 GCF_000690535.1 Cariama cristata
GGTTTTGAATATCTCCAGAGAAGGAGACTCCAGAGCCTCTCTGGGCAGCCTGTGCCAGTGCCCTGCCACCCCCAAAGTACAGAAGTTCTTCCTCATGCTCAGGTGGAACTGCCTGAGGTTCAGTTTGTGCCCGTTGCCCCTTAACCTGTCGCTGGGCACCACTGAGAAGAGTCTGGCCCCATCCTCTTGACACCCCCCCTTAAGGGATTTATAAGCATTGATGAGATCCCCCCTCAGTCTGCTCTTCTCCAGGCTGGACAGACCCAGTGCCCTCAGCCCTTCCTCATCAGGGAGATGCTCCCGTCCCCTCATCATCGTCGCTGGGCTCTCTCCAGTAGTTCCTTGTCTCTCTTGAACTGGGGAGCCCAGCACTGGACACAGCGCTCGGACTGGGCAGTTCTTCCTTGCTGTGTACTCAGAAGGCTTCGTGCAGCTTAGGGGGAACCAGGCCCGAAAGCATGACGTGGTGCCTTGCCATCTCTTTTTCTTCTGAGGGCACCTGGCATTCTCCAGGATGTGGGAGGTCATGAGTAAGGATCATCAAGGTGGAGACCTTGGTTTGGATGCAGATGAGCTGGGTCAGCTTTGACAGCAGCGTTTCTTCAGCGCCTCAGAATGACTCGTCCCCGTTGTACTGGGCTTCTCCCGGAGCAGCAATGTCTCACGTGTTGGCTACCCACAAACCCTTCCCTTGGGCTGGGCACATCCACCTCCCTGTGTCAACTCTCCAGGGTCCACCTTTCTGCTGCAAGGCCTTCTCCAGCTTCCAGGATTCCCTGGCCTTTTTGTTATTGGCCAAAACTTGGCTTGCTGAGGCACAAACCCCGATAAATTCATAGGAAAGACGGTATGAAGTCATGGCCGGCGTGGCAAGGAGCCTGGAAATAAGGCTGGCGATAGATGCTCCAGACCAAGCGTAGGAGGGGAGTGGTGGAAAGGTGCTACAAGTGAAGGTGGAGGGTGAGGGAAGTACGGCGAGGGCTCTTTGTTGGGGTTACCCTACCTCATCCCTCTCCTGCTCCTGCTGCCTACCACGGAGAACACATTTACTGGGTTTGGGGCTCCTCTGGCGCAGGAAGGTCCTGGTGGGTGTCCTGGCTCGTGGCCGTAGTTGTGG
This sequence comes from Cariama cristata, assembly GCF_000690535.1. Classification (NCBI taxonomy): domain Eukaryota; kingdom Metazoa; phylum Chordata; class Aves; order Cariamiformes; family Cariamidae; genus Cariama; species Cariama cristata. Next base: position 4,494 of record NW_009622995.1, read on the forward strand.
GTGCCGTCGGGAGCAGTTCCAGCGAGGCGTGTGCGTGGGGTACTTCACCCACCCTCCCCGCAGCCCGAAGGGCAGCGTTCGCCTTTTGGCCAACTTTCATCCAAGAAGCACTGGTTTGTCTGGGGTTCTTTTGCAACCGTAAAGCTGATGGTAGAAGGTGGGGAAATGGAGGAGGATCCCCATTGAAAATCCACTCGTGATGAAGAACGAGGTGTCGGGAGATGGGGAGAAAACAGCCGTGTTGGTCTTAGAGGGAGGAGACTTTGCCGAGGTCCCGGGCTGCTGAAACCTGCTGGGGCTCGCTGAGGCTCTGTGTCACCGGCGATGGAGCGGGCACGGATGGGCGGCAAGGTATCTCCCCACCAAAGACCTCCACGGGACGGCGCGTACTGCAAAGGCTAAGGTGACGTGAGCCTTTCTCGAGAGCATGGGCAACAACCGCTCCAGCCACCAGAACCACCGACCCTGCCCGTCTCTGCCGCAGCTTTGGCTTCCAGTGACCGTGGTTGGGTCCAGCTGGGAGCAGGGCCACAACTTTTTGCGTCCGCTTGATCTCCAAAATGTTGCTAGAGAAGAACCAGTGTCTGAGACGGGCAAATCCTTTACTTGTGTGCCAAGGTGGTGGAAATTTTACCCTGGCCTGAAGATGGGCGAGAAAAAATCGGTTCAAATGAATTTCCGAGGAGGTGCTTTGGAAATGGCTGAAGAGCCCAGCTCTTCGTATAGGAAATATAGGAATAATCCTTCCTTCAAATAAGGAAGGATGCAGGAGCTACCGGCTCCCCGCAGCGCATCCATGCTGCCACCGCAGA
>NW_009622995.1:5490-6434 GCF_000690535.1 Cariama cristata
ATCCATCCCGGGGGCTTCCCAGCCGTCGCTTCCCTCCATCAGACCCCGGGTCCCAGCCCGCCTCCCCCGGCGCCTCCCGTTTACCCACGTGGTGTCTCTCCGGGGAAGGGATAAATTTCTCTTTGACTTCTTTTTAACTGGAGGTCTCATTGCCAGGTCGACAAAATGTCCATCCCTGCTCCGGAGGTCCAGGGACCCCCCGTGGGGAGCGGGGTACCAGCGACAGCTCTCATCGGCCGGGCACGCTGGGGGTGATGGGGGTCTGCTCCGGGGGCAGCCGGGGTTCCCAACCGGAGCCTGGAGGGTGCTTTGGTCAAACCGGACCTATCGGTTGTGCTGGGAGCTGGGTTCAAATGACCTTCCCTTCTCTTTCCCCATTGCTCTGCAGCACTTTACCTGACTCTCCCCCGGACTCCGGATCGGAAGCCTACTCCCCTCAGCAGGTGACTGGTAAGTGCTTAAAAGAGAGAGACGAGGGGGAAAAAAACCCAATTAATAATCCAAACCCCAAACCCAACATCCTCCCCCTCTTTGTTCTGTGAAAGTGGTTGGCTCTGAAATCTTTATCAGACGGGAGAAAACAGGCGGCTGCAATACGTGGGGAGATTATCGGTCAGTAAATATCCCTCGACTTTACCTATTGTTCTGCCGGTTGGCTGTGCGAGGGGGGAGAGCGAACGGGCGAGGAGGCGAGGTGGGAATCCACTTACGTGGGGAGAGATCGGCGGTAGGGCTTGTCCAGCTGGGCAGGGTGGGATGTGGAGCCTGGGACCCTCCTGCCCTCCGCCTCGGGCGAGCGAAAGGCAAGGAGCGTGAGCGCGTCCCTGAGATGGAGCCCGGCTCGGGCAGACAGCAATGAACCCGCCGTTCAGCAGTAAGTTCCTTCCCAGCCCTTCCCTCCCCTCCGGCTGGTCCTGGGGGGGCTTCTGGTTCCCCTGCAAAGG
>NW_009622995.1:6487-6941 GCF_000690535.1 Cariama cristata
CGCCGCTGCCGCTCCCTCCTGTCTCCCGCCGGGGGAAGCCACCAAACGTTGTTTGGTTCCTCTGGTGACCTTCACTGCTCTTTGGTGGAAGAAACTCCTTGGTGAGGAAGGGAGGTTGCTTCTGGTCTCCCTTCCCCCTCGGCAGCAGCACCCTCTTCCCCAGGCTCCAGCCCAGTCCCCACCGGGAAACGCCCGCGCTTTTTTTTTTTTTTTTTTTTGATGGAAGAGGTCAAGAGTTCTGTTTATCTTGCTAAAAAAAATCCCTGGAATTCCTCCTGGCCCTTCCTTAAATATAACAAAGAGGCCGGGTTGCTCACCATGGGGAGAGCTGCTTCGAGGTGCTGGCGGAGCAGCAGCACCGCTGTTTGGGGAGGAGAGGAGGCTCCGGGGAGCACCCGCAAAGCAGCTCCTTCCTCGCGAGGGAAGGATCAGATTCCCAGACCTGGGGTTTCCC
>NW_009622995.1:6972-7629 GCF_000690535.1 Cariama cristata
GCGCAGAACACACGGGTCTTGCGTTTGGCAAATGCATCAGCCCCTGTCCCCACTCTGGGGAGACGCCTGTGGAAATCGCCATGTGCTGTGGACGCGGTGAAGATGCCGTGCCTGCTGCGAGGACATGTTCTGGGACACTCCTGCATGGGTTGTCCCTTGAAAGCTGCACAAGGTCTCCCACCAGTGCCGAGGCTGCGGGCTCAGGACAGCCACTTGAGATGGTCTAAAGACACGTTTCTTGCCGGGGAGGATGTGATGCTCCTCTCCCAGCCCTGAAGCGGCTGTCCTTCTGTACGGGCTTGGTCTCCGAGGGTTGTTCGGAGGCTGTTGGAAGCCGTACCCATCAGCTGAGCGGTGCCAAAGCTGCCTGGCCGGTTGGGTTGTTGAGCCCTGCTGGTCTTCGCTCCGGGCTACGTGGGTGGGAGTTGAGTGTTTGTTGGGATGGCAGGAGCAGAGCTGGGTGAGGGGGATGTCGTGCCTGCTGCCATCCCTACCCGGCTGAAAAACAGAGAAATACTCTGTGCCAGGGATGGCAGCTGTCAGCCCCGGCCACTGCGTGGACGCAAGGCTGCTCTTTGGTCCTGGTCCCTGAACTCCTGAGGATGGAGACCTCCCCTCCTCCCCGGAGCCCTGGTGCTCGGCTGGGCTGGCCTGGGA
>NW_009622995.1:7642-7843 GCF_000690535.1 Cariama cristata
GCAGAGGAATCCAGTTCGCCGTGTACTGGAAAAAGGCACCGAGAGATCTTGGTGGGCAGCAGAAAGGCTTTGAAGGGAGCAAAATGGGTGAATGGGTGGAAGCGGCTGTGCCCCGGGAAGTAAGAGGGCTCAGCATAAATACATTTCGCTTTTCCACACCTTGCAACGGGAGGAGTTTTCTGATCCCTGGGCGAGTGCTTT
>NW_009622996.1:0-1604 GCF_000690535.1 Cariama cristata
GGGCTGCTCGTCTGCCCACACAGCCCCTCAGAGCTCTGGTGTGTAGTCCCCGGGGTTTGCCTTGGGGCGCCCGTCTTCCCGACCCCCCCGTCCTCGGCTGAGCTGCCCGCAGGCCTGCCAGCTGCTGGTGCGGCTGTACCCTGGGTGAGGGTGTGCTCCTCTCCAGACTCGTGGGGACGGGCCCCTTCGGGGGGCAGCTCCTCCCTGCCCAGCGGAGGCCCCAGTGTGCCCAAACACCCTGTGCCATCAGGACCCTGTTAGTCGCGACAGTGTCTCCTGGGGCGAGATGTGCCTCGGAGACAGAGCAGCAGAGGAGCTCCCTCTGGTCTCTCCAGTTTGCCCTCACCCCCCTCTTTGCGCAGGGACATCGTGCGCCCAGGTGGGCCAGGCTGGAGATGTGGACAGTCGCTGCCTGGAGCCCTGAGCCCGGTGGTGGGGTTGGCACAGCAGCCGGGAGCCAGGAGTCGCCCAGCGTGGTGGAGGAGCTGCTCAGGAACTCCTTGGACAAGGCTTACGGCAAACAAGGTAATCCCTGCTCGCCTGCGTGGGCGAATAGCCACGCAGCTCCCCTGCCTTGAGCCCTGGACGCAGGCAGAGCCTTTTGTGCCCTGCCAGGGCCTGAGCTCCCCCCAGCACCAGCGCGGGCAGGTGCGGGGGCTCCTGGAGCCGGGCAGATGCACCCAGCCGAGGGGCTGTTGGGGGTGCCACGGAGTGGGGTGGTGGAGCGAGGGGCTCTGGCCCAGGCTGGGGGCCCTGCGCCAGCGAGGGCGGTGGGGCGCAGTGTGCTGCTCGCTGCTGACCGCGCGGCTCCGCAGTCTTGACCTGGGAGGGCGAGGTCTCGGCTGTCAGCCAGGATGCCATTCGGGACGCAGCGTCGGCCCGGAGCGAGACCGTCGTCGCTGAGTGGGACGAGGAGTTTGACAGAGGGAAGGTGGGTGCTGGCTGTGAGCTGGGCTGGGGCGGGTGGGAGGAGGCAGGGGCCTCTGCGCTCTGACCCTAAGGGCCTTTCTGCGTCTGCACAGGTAAAGAACATTAAAAAACTGAAGCAGGAGCGTAGGAGACACTTGAATCCCTTCCAGCTGCTGCAGAGCAAGCGCAACTTCTGGTCCGTGACATGTCGTGCCACGAGGGCCAGCCTGAGCCATCGGCTCTGAGGTGAGCGAGCCCAGGGGGGCTGGGAGGGGGACGGCTGCGTGGCCGGGTGCTGACACCGCTGCTTTCCTCCCAGGCTGCGATCTGCGTCCCTCAGCCGTCAACGAGAGCAGTACCGGCGGGGGAGCGCTGTCCTGGGGCCGCTGGCTGACCCTGCTGCAGAGGGGAGGGGGGACACACGTGTCCTGCCTGTCTCCAGGGCCCCATCCCTGGGGGTCAGGCCGTGCTGGTGACTCCTTCCTTCCTTCCCTCGTCTTGCCCGCCCTTCCTTCCCCTTCTCGGAGCTGCTGCCCGGTTCATGTGCCACCCAGCGGGCCCGTGGGGAGGGGGACACCGGCCCCCGCGGCAGAGCTGGGAGCCCCAGGGCTGGTGTTCCTCTCCTGGGCATGGTCCGGGATGCTCCAGCCCCCCTTGCCCTTCTCCCGGACCCCCCCGCCTTCCCCCTGTGCCCT
>NW_009622997.1:0-2181 GCF_000690535.1 Cariama cristata
AAAATAGCAAGAATCAACCCTTATTAACTATTTAGCCTTAGTAATAATTTATGCCTGGTATGAATAAACAAAAAGAAGTTCTGAGAGATAATACAGAAAAGTGTACCGTTCCTCAGGCTTCTTGCGGGTCCTTACTCAACTCACTTAACTGCCCTTTCATGTCTCTAAAGTGTAAAAGGGAGGTAAAGTATTTAAAGATACTTATGAGTCATCTGAGAATCTGCTCTGATAGCTGTTTTAAAACCTGTCTTCAAATATTTCTTCCCTCCACCCTTTAATTTGGCTCAATCCTTGGGAAGAAAGAGACTAGCACATGCATCGATTATATGCAATGATTCTCCCCCGCAGAACACCTGATTTAAATTTGAAGTAGAGATCATAGGCCCCAGATCGAGTTCCCGTCCCACTGAACAGAAGCAGAGTGAGATTTCCAGCTGATCTAGCTTTGCTACAGTTCAAATCAAGCCATTTCAGCTGCAAAGCCAGAGGATCCTCCTCTCTGCTGCCTCCTCTCAGCACATAGTGGTTTGGTTCTGCACCACACAAATTCCAGCCGTCTTAAATGTAAAATAATAAGCTGTTCCTTTGAATAAAGTTAGGATGACACCAAAAAAAATCATGCCCATCTTAGGGAGGCAGTTGCATTTGCACATCTTTACGTTAGCAAGAGCAAAGAGCATAGCTTGGTTGCCTATTTACTTAATAAGTAAGAGCTCTGAAGCAGCTGTTCCTGACTGCAAGCAAGGTAATGCCCTCCAGAACTCTCTGGGGTGGTCATTCCAAACGCACCTCAACCATTTATCCCCAGTATATCAATAAAGCTTTTATTCAAACATGACTTTGTAGGTTCTTACTTTTGTTCAGGGTGCTGTGTTATTAGCACCACTCTTACCCGTGGGGATGGGGACAAATATATACATGCTATGCAAGTGTATGTGTGCATACATAGATGTGTGTTATATATCCATAGCAACAAGAAAAAGAGGCAATGGTACACATCAGCAGGCGGACATACCCTTCTATCGCATCCTGATCAAATAATTTTCTGCATAATATTTACTCTCTGATTTAAGAGGAGATTTCTTTCTGTGAAATAGGTCTATACATCCAATCCATGTTAGCTTAGCTATGTTTGTGCTTATCTGGTAGTAAAACCAGGGTCTATCTACACACAAAATTGAATCTAATTCAACTCAAGTTTTCCATTTTCCGCTTGGTGCAGTCTTTAGTGGATATACAATTTAAACTGGTCACAAATAGATTCTTAAACAGACCTGTTATTAGCTTAACCTAAATCTAGATTAAATGCTATTTTAAAAAAATTACTGTAGGTACATACAAAAATTTGCACTGAGTTATTGGCGTTAAAGCACGGCTTCAAACACATCGTGAACAAACGCCCTCATCATTCCTGGCCTGTTCTTCTGTTGATCAGAAACATCCAAAGAGCCCACAGGTACTGCAAAAAGTAATGTAAGCAACTTGGCAGGACGTGCTTTGAACAGAGCCGGTCCCACAGATGTGGGTCTTCTTGTAGTCCAGCTCAGTGCCCAAAGGATCACACATTGGGAGAGCGTTAGTAACTTTACAAGCATTTTCAACTGTTCATGTTGGAAAAGGGTAGGACAAATGGATGGAAAACAAACAAACAAACAAAAAATCACATTCTCGCAGCCAATGGTATTCTTACACCTCCTCTAACAGCAACAAATCATCTTCCTTTACCACCAAAAAATCTGATATTCTGATATGATCTTGTTGGAAGTATAAAGCTGAAAGGCATGACATTCAGGTAAGAATTAAAACTGTGTTCCTGAACATTACTAGCAACTAAAAAAAAAAAAAAAAAAAACTGATGACACTTTTGCAGGAGTGAAGCATTAGTCCTAGCAAGCTAGCTGGGTTTCAGCTCAGGTAATATTCCTGTGAAAGATTGTTCTTGCACTCTTGGTTGGACGTTGAATACTTCTTGGTTTTGACCTAAATTATTGTGATATTGCTAACTGTGTGGTGTTAAACTGTTAAGTCCTGTCAGCCACAAAGCTTGTGGCATTTTGTAGTTCGATGAAGTATTTTTGACTAGGTCCAGTATCTCTCAGAGCAGTTGTAAGGTTGTTTGCATGCCTTCGACAAAAGGTAATTAAAAGTTCTTTTACTTTAAACGTAACTGAATGTGTGGAC
>NW_009622997.1:2202-13798 GCF_000690535.1 Cariama cristata
AATGCTGGAAAACAGCAGTGCTTCCACCTGAAAAAAAACCCCACCTCATAGCTCATGGGTTAGGAAATCTCCTCAATCCACACATAAGGCTCACATCCCTCGAGAGCCTGGCTCCAAAGGGATACTTGCAACCCATACGAGCAAAGTTTACTTTGCAGCCAGTAGCGGGCAAGAATTTCAACAGCACTCACACCTAAACACTAAGAAAAGGAGTAGATGTAAAGGAAGGGTGGGGAATACTATATGCCATACCTGTCCTACCAACTGATAAATGTTGTAAAGGACTATGTAATCAGTCCAACAGGCTGAAAGTACCCATGTTAAAGCTACACAAATAACTAACAAATGCACCAGAATGAGGCCATACAAAGAGACATAACTTGTCTACTGTACTCAGCCATGGAGCAATACCTACTGCTTCTTTTTTTTTTTTAATTCCCAAATGCACAGTCAGCTAATGTTTGAAGACTGCAAAGTCTAATTTAGACTTTACAACTGATTAATCTATTAGGTTGGTATAAGAAGTGCCTTTCAGTCTACACCCTGACCGTAGGAATTTCACTACCCAAAAGAGTAAAATTATTTCAAACTAAGCACATCTGCTAGCACTGCTCGTCGTCTAAGTAACATACATCAGTTTAAAGCATGGCCTGAGTGAATTCATACAATCAAGTTAAAAGGACATGGATTTTTATCTGGTTCCATGAGTTTAAAGATTTAAAGCAGTAGTGCTTAATGGTGACAGCAAAGGACTGTCTTTTACTCCCAAAATCAACGTGTTGTATCAATGACTTACATTGTCAGACTTTGGGGATTGGACAAATTCCATGTGCCTCAGTTTTTCCTCCTGAAATGGGGACTAATGACACTTACCTGCCTCTCAGGACTCTTACGGTGCTCACTGGTAACTTCAGACTTCTCCAAGATGAAATCTGCCTTGTATGTGCAAAGAATTACTGTCGTCTTCCATCGTTAGGTCCTGCCATCTCCTTCATGTGCACATACATCTCCCAGAAAAATGGAAGTCTACAGACAGAACAAAGTACTCTTTTTTTTTTGGGGGGGGGGGGCGGACAGACACGATTACCAGACCTGCTGAAACAGTCCTGCCACATAGCTATTGAGCTATCTTCAGGATTAGGCCCCTGCCTGGAATTACCGTCATGCTCTTGGCACCACGCTCATATCTCTTGCGTTACCACATTTGATGCCACGTTGTGGTCAGACACCATACTTCAGCTGTTGTATTTGGGGAAAAGCTTGTCAACAGCTCCTATCTGCCAACAATGAACCAGGTTGGATCAGCACCATTTCCACAGCCGGCTGCTGGGAAGGGAAGAACCTGCTTACCTCATCGGTATCGTGGCACATTGCCCCCACCACGCTGCAGGAATTCGGCTTTAAACAAAAGGTACAATAACATCAGGAGCAGTGTCCTTACACTTTCCTTCTTCACTTACTCTGCCATTACACTTCTTATTTACATCTCCAGTGAATATGAACCTCTATTGTTTTTAACAGTTCAACAACCTTTGGGATGATGGAATTGGTAGGATAAGAAGGATTTAAGCAAATCCAGTTGGTCCTCTGATAAGCAAAGCAATTATTCCACGAGCTACAGAGTACTCAAATAGTTAAGAATCCAGCCATTTAATTGATACGTGTTTCTGCAGCTGTGCAATATCTCCATTTCCCAAGAGGGCTGTTTCCAGTTGCTGCTCAAGGTTTCTAACAGTCAAATGGATCAATTCTGCAGATACCTTAAGGCTGTGTGTTAAGTAAGAATGATGTTTGTGGTGTGTATTGGGTGGGGAAGGAGGCAGTGGAAAAAGAGACATTTCATTCACGAGAAAAATGTCGACGTATTTTCTGTTTTAAACACTGGACATTTATTTAGAGTCTTTAGAGCCCATACATTATCGAATAATTTTAATTTATCACATCCAAATATAATAGGCAAATATATAATACAATAAATCGCATTTGTACACATAAATACAAAATTTGAGGTAGGGCCTCAAGAATAATGATTTCTGAAATTAATAACATACAGCATTATAATATGCACTACATACGATGCATCCTTTGTAACATAATATATCTTCTCCATGTATAGCTACTGACAAAATTATAATGACCTGGTTAGGGTACAAATCTTTATCCATAGGCAGCAGTACCCCATAGAATGCCTGTAAATATATATATATATATTTATATATGACATTACGCAAGTAATTAAGATTTAACCCATCAGCGATGGGTCCGTAATAAAGTGCCATAGGACACAGGGCGCAAATTCTCAGCTGATGTAAATTGTCACAGCTCCAAAGAAAGCTGTGACAATTTATACCAGCTAAGCATCTACCTTACAAGGTAATACTACATAATATAAATGACAGATAACGACATGTTTTAGTCGATCAATAATTTTCCTAACAATGGAAGATAGCTGTAAGGCAAATGGTTACCTGAAGATGTATTTAAACATTATGGGCAAATAATAATAATGCAAGCAATAAGGTCCAGCCTGGTTCTCACATTATGTTAAACCCATCAGGAAAACCTTCTCTCTTTGGCGATAGCCTGCCTGCGGGTGACAAAGGCAGAAACCCCAAATACCCCTACCCTCCCCCCTCGAGTTGTCAACCTGAGTCCTTCGGGAATATCAAGCTCTGATCATTTTACAGATATCTTATGTGCACACCATTTAACTACAAACTAAGAAACGAGTGTCTCTTACAACAGCGTTACTTGCAAAACAGAGCAGCTTTCTGGGATGCCACTTGCCAAAGCTCTGCAGCCTGCAACCCCCAATCCCTACAAGTCTTGCTTTGATTGCAAGAAGACTTCTGGAGCTGCAGAAAAAGAAACCAATGTCTGCCATAAATAAGCAATTGCTTTAACACAAGCAACAAGAAATCGCATTATCCATACAACTGCACATGTATTCAAAAAGACCAAAGGTATTTTAAATAAACGAGGCGTTGGAACTTCGCGGTAAGAGATAGCCACACAGTGTATCAGAAGCAATGATCTTCAGTGCTGAGGCACATCTAATGTGGTCAGTGGCACAGAACCTAATCAAAAGACTACTTTGACCCAATTGAAATATCATATAAAGACAACCCAAGTCTTTCTCAAGTAAAGGTCATTTTGTTAAACCCTTCTTTTGGAAACAAAGTGCTGCCATGTCTAGCTGAAACACAGGTTTTGAACATTGCATATTAAAAACACTAGGAAGACCCCAAAGAATTTGAAAATGGCAAGCATTCGCATTAGGTATAATCTTTAATGCATATAATAATGCATCTCAGCTTATCCAGAAATTCAAGTTCATTTCAAAGAAAAAATATGCAACATAAGTAATGTCACCAAATTGGAACATTTTTTACTCACAAGAAAGATAGATCTGCAAGTACGTACATCACATTTTTACTAATATGGCTTTTTCCCCTCCTTATCTTTTTTTTTTTTTAAAGATCTTTACTGGTATTTAATTGGTTACTAAACTTATTTTTAGAAAATTATCAAAGTACATGCAAACTTTTCCTAGAACATGGTAAATGAAGTGCATTCCCAAACTTCAAGGTTACTTCTCATTTAAAGAGGACACTGCTGGTTAATTTAATCTCAACATTCAGATTTGGCCAGTGAAATACTTTTTTAAAAAGTCTAATGTGAGAAAACAAAAAAATCTACTTTTAATATACTGTGAAAACTTCATATCTTCTGTGATTTTTGTATACATTTCTCCCCCCTCTCCAAATGTTTTTGCAAGCCTGGTAATGGAGGTCAAAGCTGAAGACAAATATCAGCTAGAAGAAAATCACTGTCATCTGTTTTCAGAGTTTCAAAGTCAAACCTAATGACTTAGCAGGCACAGGAACAACATCTAAATTAAAAGCAAGCAGATTAATTATATAAATCATGGAAAGCGATTCAATTTTTCATATGCATTCTGGTTTGGTAATCCAAGCCAAAGAAAAGATACATAACCTAGCAGTATTCCTTCAAATGATATCTCTTTTATACTTAAGGTAGACAGTAACTGATATCCTTACACTGAGGTAATTTTATTGCAACTAGTTAATCCCAGTTCCAACACATGTCCTGAGACAAGTTAGTAAGCGAAAGGATTCAGAACTGTTAAGCAATTTGAGTGTGTTTTCTTTTTTAAAAGAGGAACAAACCTATAGATTTAATTTTTTTTAATCACAGTAGTAGTGAAGAGAAACTGGCCTGGACTCCAAAAATCAAACCAAGATGCTAGGTAATATCGGTAAACAGAGGCCTAAAGCCATTCGTCCTGACAAAAACATCTAATTCCTACTAGAGGTGCTGATCTGGGTTCCTTTCTTCACCCAGAGAAGGCCCCTCAGCCCCACGTAGACATGGGGGCCAAATTTCCAACTCGTCTTTATGGACCGTCATTACATCAAACACAGCACGGCTTCTCAAACCTGCCTCTGCCAGGAAAATAAAAGTCAGAATTAAGAACCGCAAGCCCCTTTATTAAAACAGCAGGCGAAGCCGGAGCAAGGGGGCACAGCTTTAAGGCAGAGAAGCTCACAGAAGGGTCCCGTCTTGCCACCGTGTGAGACAGGGACCGACAGAGCCCCTGGAGTGGAGATTCGGGGGCCAGCACAAAAAGTTGCAAAATCTGCCCTGACTTCGCTCAGTGACAACCCCTGACAGTGTTTCGCTTGTCCTGCAATGAAGATTAAAGGTCTCCAGCAGTGCCTAGAACTGGCAACACTAATTGCCCCGTGAAAGAGGAAGTTCAGCAAAATGATTAATATATTTAATATACATATATATATACACACACAGAGAGAGAAAGTAAGTTAACAATTTGTGGAAGTGTTACATTAAGGTTTAGTTTTTGTTTTGTTTTCTTCAACTGAGTGAAACAACACTTCTACTGATCTACGGACACACATGAACTGAAGATTTACCTGAGACCCTGTAATATGAAGACAGACAGACAAAAGAACGGGATAGAAACAGTCCCCTGAAAGGAAAGAACATTTACTGGCTAATACAGTAGTGTATGTGGGGGGGGGGAAGACCGGCTAAACTACTCTAAGCTCACCATCTCTACACTGATTGCTAAGATACTTACAGGGACATAAAACATCACTAGTACACACTACATGAACACTGATCACTTAAAAAATATCATATATGTATGTATAGGATATAACAAGATAGTAAAGGTTACAGTTTTGCCAATTATTGAAGATATATTTTTCTCCCTCATTCTAGTGCATTTACAATAAATTGGGCTAATTTTCTATTCTGGTAAATAAATGTACTCTTAAAAAGCTCTATTTTCACTCTGCCCAATAGGTAACAAAACTATTTAAGTCTAGCATTCATATCACCACTTATATCTGATTTCTAAAATGTAATGATTTAGAACGTCCTATTGCTATCCAATGTTATGACGGCCATCTACTGAATTGTCCTCTCCCCCCAACCCTTGCATTTAGCATATCTAATATTGCATCTGCGTGGATGACTACAATGGTCAATTGTTGGGGTTTTTTGGGGGGTTTTTTTGAATTTTTTTTATTATTATTTAATGAAAATACTTTCAAGGAGGAAAAAAAAAAATCTATGTACATTTCAGAGAGGATACTGCTTTGAAGAATTTACATGCTATATATATAATATATAGACAAGTAGGCTTCTGCTATTTCCCTGTTGATTGAAAGAGAAGAATACATCATCTAAAGGTTATATAACGATGTTTGTAGGAGAATGTATGGGGAGTCACAAAGTTGAACAGCACATCTAACTTCTAATAACTGTTGTCCGGTGGTAACTAGACTACACTTACCACTGTAAGAATAAAAAGTTAGGCACAAATTATATGATGGCTTCTTGAGGAGATACTGTAAATGAAAGCAGGGAAGCAAGGAAAACTATGTTCAGAGTATTGGAGTGAAGTGAGTAAAACCACAGTTGCACTTAGTGTGGAGCAAGATTTCAGACACTTTGTATAACTGAGGCATTTTTAATTGAAATGATGGATATCAAATTATCAAAAGAAACATATGACAGAAACCAGTGATGCCCATACACCTCAGTCTGGCACCGTTTTCAAACTACTTCTAGACTCGAATGCAGTTTAGTCCCAGTCTCAAATGATTAGTTCTTTAAATTTTGCTTTTCTTTTTCTACTTGAAAAGATCAAATGGATTATTGTGTTTCTGTTCTGATCCCACATATTACTTCCTTGTGTGCTGTTTAAAGGGTCTCCGCTTGTTTAAATAACCAATCCTCAAAGTTAGTATAAATCATAAAAGAAGTGCACAGACACAATGGATCAAGGTCTGCTGTCAGTGTAGAAAAAGCAGCTCTGCTTACTGCGAGAGCCTGGTGCCAGATTTATACCAGGACTACGAGAGATCCCCTTCTTTGCTCACTTCCATCCCATCTGAGGGCTGAAATTCCCTTTGACTACACTGGTAACAAAATCCTAGTCCCCTCATAGCTACCTGTTACAAGGATGCTTGTGTGAAACAGGTCAAATTCTGCACATAATTTCCTTAAAAGATTTTCCCATTGTCTTTTGTTCATTCCTACATCACCAGACAAAACCTGGTATGTCACATGCTGCACAGTATGTTTTTGCTATTTCACTGGGTGCAAAACATGTCATGGGCATCACCTATACCTCGAAGTGGTCTAGCTAGGTCTTCCCTATGGCATGCAACAGTAAGTCCTACTTTCCTAGGCAACCACTTTCAGGCACTGCGGAAAAGAAAAGAATAAATGGTGGAGAAAGAAAATGGGAAAAAAAATATCAGAAAAGACTGATAATGCTATTGCCACCCATGTAAAAATTATTAGCACTGGGTCCCCAGTTCTATATCCTTCACTGGCAGTTTAAGTCCCAGGGAAGAGGTTCCCAGTGGATCGATCATATTCATGTAACGTTCACCGCGGTGCTTGGCCAAAAACGGACCCCAGTCAGGCTGTGGAGAGCACACCAACTTGAGTCGCTGCAAGGTGGGGGAGAGAAAAAGAGAGTCTCATTTGAAGTTACTGAGCAGAATTACAATGCAGAAGAAATGAGGATAGGCTCATTTAAGAATATTGATGATGGCCCCGCAATGCTCCACTGCTCAGTGTTTGTTTTGCACAAAGTTTGAAAGATTAATAGAGAATAAAGTGCCCAGATTTTAATTATACATTCTCCCTCACACCATATGAGGGGAGCTCAGAACCACTGCTACAGATTGCAAGGCTCGCTTCCTGAAGGACATGTGCACAATTACTTAGCCCAGTGGTCTAAGCAGTGGGCAACTGCACTAAAATAATTGGATTTCTGTTTAGCATATTTCCCAAAAGTATACAAATGACCAAAAAGAAGTACATTGCTATGAATGAACAAAGATTTTAATTTTGAGATGACGCAATGTTTCATTTCTATCTGCAGGAAAAAAGAAAGAGCAGAACTTTAACCTGGCAAACAACAAAAATCTTCTAATATTTCTGCTGATTTCTTTATTGAATATATAATTTGATTGGTGCATTTACAGATAAAAAGGAAAGAAAACATATTTCTGATGACTTAAGAGGGAACAATTATGTGTTTATTACCTAATAAAGTGAATCAGACCTCTATATCAGTTATTTTAATCTCTGCTTAATTACCAGTTTGCAACTCTTATCTCCCAAATCAACCATAATAATTTTATGCAGCAGTCTCAGTATTCAGGAAATACCGGGCTACAGCTGAAATAGCTTCAGAAAAATCTCCTTCAAAAGAGATCCAACTTTCTGGTGTTTCTTTCGGTGCACTGCTAGAAGGATGGTAAGGAGAGCACCCTATTTTTGTGGCTATATATATATATGCACCAGTACTACGCACATAAGTTAGAAGACTTGAAGCAAAGTAATTTGTCTCAATGAGAGAAACTTATGAGATGATGAACAAGTCAGTCTAATTCCACATTAGCTCATTTGCAGTAGGAGCAGTTGTCTCCTGACCTATGCGCTCCCACGTGCTCTACGCAAGGGCTGAATGGCCCTTGAGCCAAGTGGCCTGGTTACCTGATGCCAACCGTGTACTTGGATGCTCTCCCTAGGGTGTCCCACCATTTAGTATTAAATTCCTTTGCTCTACATGAAGCAGAAAAGCATGATCTTTTCCCTTAGGCATGTGTAGCGTGACATATTGAGAGACCAAAAAGATTATTCTATTTTAGTACGTTTTCTGTCCTTTTCATTTTTGAGGCATGTAGCAGTCCCGATGGGTTTTGCAGGAGAGCTGAACTGCAAAAGCAGCTATGAAAAGGGGAGGCGAGCGTCTGTTCCTTATCCCGAGGAGGGAGCAGTGCAAGCAGCATGCAGCGACGAGAGGGCAGAACCGAGAAAGCCTCAAAGGCCAAAAATAAGAGCATTGAACTTCTTCGGAAGACAAGGTGAAGGCAACGAAAGGATGATGTGCTGACATGAGAAAGACATTGCTGTACCATGCCCTGCAAGGAACTGAGGAGCCAGCGGGATGGGAACAGCCAGGGTAGCAGACAGGGCCAGGGCATAGAGACAGGGAGCAGGAGGAGGCTGCCACGTTTCTGGAATGGTGGGGGGAAGAAGCAGGAATCTACCTTGCAAAATACAAAAAAGCAGCATAAAAATAAAGTGCCACCTGGTATTTTTTTAAACCCAGGTGCCAGAGAGGATCAGCTTATTCAAGAAAAATAGATGAAGAAGGGAAGAAAAAAAAGATTGCCAGCTAAGTTTTATAATGAGTAGTTTGAGTTGCAGAGTATGAGGTCTTTTCATACATCTTATTCCTGATCTTCATCAAGTGGCACAACCTCCTGGAGCTCATCCCGGATAACTCGGGTACCCGACCATCTCGCACTTTGCGAACAGGCGACTCCTGATTGACGTCTCCTAGGGCGGACGGCTGGGCTCGCTGCCACACGACACACACCGGCAGTCGATGCTTCCTACGTCTACACGCTGCTTTTGCCAAAAAGGCCAACAAAGCTAGAACAACTTTCTCTCAGTAACACCATACCGGGGCTCATGAAATTTGTAACTCCTTCTAGTTCTCGCAAAAGCAAGCACTTAACAATTTAGGAGCATTTTGTTGAGGAACAAGGAAGAGAAGGTCTGCATTTTAAATCAGCTGAGCATCGCTGCAACACAATAACTAGCTTACCAGAAAGTAATCTTAGCGCTATTAGACATTCAATATCACAAAAATCAATGTAAAATAAACCAGACAGTCTCCTGCGACCGTATTTTAAAGCAGCAAAAAGACAGAAGAATTACCTCAATAAATTTGCCTGGGGCTAGGTGCATTTTTATCACAAACATAACTGGGATCCAGATAACTGAGCAGGCCAGCATCAGCCATCCAAGCACCATGGACCAGCCTGGATAGTGGTAAGCTCCGTAAGTCATTGGTTCCCATTGGTAAAAACTGAAGCAAAGAATAAACTGGAAACAAGAAAGGAAAACAAATATGTTTGAATAAGCAAAACAAGTGTGCTATACAACAAACGGTAGGTATCCACACGCAGAGCTGGTAAATATGGAACACAGATAAAAGTACATACACTTAAGGCAAGGTGCTGCCACAGCCTGTAATGAGCAGGTCAGAGTCTGAATCTGATGAGTTTCATGGAAATCTTGCAAAATCCCACAAAAATCACTGTATTTATGCCAGAAGAATTGAAATTAGAATCTTGCCCCTGGAGTAACATGCTTTATTACATGGTCTATTGGCAGTTTTACCTAATGTGATTATGCTAAGTTACTCCATTTCACTTACTGTATGAATAGCAATACCTCTGCTTACATTTGTGCATAATTCAGTAACTTTTGGGAAATGCCTGTGCTCACAATAATTGCACACAGAAGATTTATAGCAGTATAACTAGGTGAAGGCACGTATCAAAATGATCAGTTTTATTTCCAGAGATGTGGAGTAATTGAAAGTCTAATATTAGACTACCCAAATGTACAAATATTAGCTTTACAGAGGCAATAATAGAAAAGCATGTATTGCTTGGTTTTGCTTTGTTTGTTTCCATTGCATAAAAATTGAATTACGACTGATCAGTGTCAATTTATTTCTCACCGTAAATTCACTAAATATTACATTCGGAAAGAACAGCAATAGAACATGCAAGTTTGAACTGACCTTGTTTGCTTTCCAAATTCGCTTTCCTTAAGAGACAAAATAATTTCCTATTCCCTAGTTGTGATTACTGGCAGTAGCTAAGAGTGCAAGTCTGATCAGTAAAGGAACCGAGCAATATGCAGAAAAGCTTTACAATTCCCTTCAGAAATGTAACAATGGGTCTAAGGCAGCATCTTGAAAACAACCATTGGAAGAAAAAAAAAGAGATTAAAAACCATGTGCACACACCTTTGTTTTTAACAAGGCCCTCGAGAGAAAAATATACATTGCCGTTGGTGTTATCCTAATACTATAGATTAAACTGGGCTAGGTCTTCAAATTTTTAAAAAAGGATTTGCAGACTATGCCTATATATTGTCACAATCAAACAACAGTTGCCACTGGATAGGCAAGATAGATCTGCCTGGGTTTCAGGCACAGCAATACTATACTTCAGTGAAGGCAATCGGTAAAGAAAATCTATGCGGGAAAGTAGCATATCTTCATTATGACCATTGGAGGAATTGTTCTCATCGTAGAAAATTTCTTTTCCTCACAACTAAGGATTTTGTTGAGGTCACCAAAACTCACTAGTCCCTTCACATATGCATTCCTGTCTGCAAAAACGAAACCTTTTTCAGTTTTCAGAAAAAATTACCTCATTTCTGAATTAACAATACCAAAAAGAAGTTACTAACTTTATCCAGAGCCCATTTCCCCTACCCCCCAGAAATAAAAAGGTTTACCAAGGTTTACGCTGCACTAAAGAAGAGCACAAACAGGACCTTCCCTGCACCTAAGCCAAAATACAGCTTCTCTGGAAGAAGTGACTGCCGAGGACTGCAGGCACCGCTTGGCTTCTTCACCCACCCAAGTGACACCGTTCTTACCTTTTCATAACGTGTGTCTTTTCAGAAACTCTGGTGACTATTCATATCTTGTGCCTAAACCTCTACGAATACTTGTAAGTCCTATTTAGCACTGCAGTGAAATGCTGAGTTTTTAAAACCCTACATAAATACTGACCATCTTGCCGCCCCTGTGGTCCAGGCCTGAGGACTTTTGGGTTGAAGTCTGTGCTCTCAAACATCAAATACCGGTGAAAGATGGCTCAGTTGTTTTATACTGACTTACCAAGCTGAAGGCTTTGAAATGACTGAAAGAATTATTTCATTCTTGTGCCAAAATGTGATATGCAATTGAAGATTGTATCTGTACTTAGGTTAAAATGTAAAGGAAACATTGTGTTAGAGAGCTGGGTAGTGAATGTAGATACAGTTATTATACTTTGAGTCTCGGGTTTGAAAAAATATGTGTAGCGGTGGTAAAATTGAGAACACAGCATCTTTTAGGTTAAATGGAGATGTAAATTTGAAGTAAAGCATTATTTCAAGTTTTAAGGTGGAAATAAAAATTGAAAAAAAAAAGAAAAAAAAAACACAAAAA
>NW_009622998.1:0-1774 GCF_000690535.1 Cariama cristata
TTAGCCGTGGGGTGATGTGCACAGCCCCTGCCCATCCCTCTTGGTGTGGTCCTTCTGCCTGCACGGAGGGGAGGGAGGAGAGCGTTTGCCATAGCAGTCCCCAAACGCAGGCGGGAAGGCCGGGGACAGCAGCAGGCGACATCTCCCCAAGGCTCAGGGGGGTCACTGGGATGGAGATCTCTTAAGGCATTTGAAGGCGAATACAGGCAGGGATGAAGCAGCAGAGACAGCCAAGCATGCTGGTCATATAGGTGCTGGCAAATGAAAGAGAGATGGCAGAGAAAAGGGTGGAGAGGATGAGAGAAAAGCAAAAAGAAAGCATGAGAGGGCAAGGAGAGATCTGCCAGGCTCTGATCTCCACTCTCCACACCCGGGAGCAATTAGAGCTACTCTGCCTGTGCCCTGCGGAGACACTGGAGGGATGAAAATGTGACAAAGACCAGGCTATTTTTTGCTGAGGTTACTGTCACTAATAAATGGAGACTGTCCCTTGCCACATGTTCCTGCTCCTTCCAGCGTCTGGGCATTTGGCATCTTCCTCCAAGCGCAGCCCTGCCAAGTAGCAGCCTTGCTCGGAGCTGACCCACGTTCCCTCTGGAGAGGTGGGACTCGGAAACAATCCCATGAAATACGGCTGGCAGCCAGAGAGGGGACCGAGAGGCCGCACAGGCACCGGCAGCTGTACCCCATCCCTCTCCCTGTGCCATGAATCAGTCCCTGCTGAGGCAGGAGCCAGGCAGAGAGCCCTATCCATAACCTGAGATGCTTGCCGGGGAGCACAGCCAGCATCCCAGGGGGCTGCCTTGCCTGTGCCCTCCGGCCGATGGAAAGTTACTGCTGCCTGTGCCGCCGTGGCAAGGGCGATGGGGAAAAGAGGGCTGGAGGGGATGCAGGAGGAGAGCTGGATCCTTGCATCCCTGCTGTGATCTCTCAGCACCAAGATAATTGCCTGCCGGTGACAGCTGAGGTCAGGCATGACAGATACCTTGGGAAGAGCTCCCGGCTCCGAGCCCTCCCTGCAGCAACCCAGTTCAATACTGGGATTGAGAGGCAATTTTCCTGATCTCCCCCAGCGTAGGCTCTCTCTGGGTGGATCAGGGTCCAGGCGGTGATCCTTCGGGCATCCCTGTCTTCAAACCACATGCAGCCCCATCAAACAGCCCGACACACAGGTCATGACCCCCGGGGAGGGATGGGGAGTAGTAGGGTAACAAGATGGAAGCCCTGGAGCTCCCATGGGGTACAGTGAGAGCACCCATCTGGGAGCAGTGCCCACCGGGGGTCAGCAGGGCACAGATGGACCTGCTCCTGCCCTTTATCCCTCCACGACTAAAGGAGGATTTTCCATCTTGCTGTCCCTGCTTCCTGCCACTCCATCCTGACGCACCAGGGATGCATGGAGCAGCCCGGCTCCATCTGCCGTGGGGACGAGGCTGGGGAGGGGGTGTCCTGCAGCCCCCTTGAATGGCCGGGAGGCTGGTGGTCACATCCTGGGGCTGGCAAGGGCTTCAACCCTCTCTCTGAGCTGGGCTTGCTGCAGCAGGGCTTTGCTCGCCCATCCCCCTGCTCCAGTGGTGGGAGTGGAACAGGGCAGGAGAGCTGCACGTTGGGCATGGAGAGGTCCGGATGCAGCACAGAGGATGATGCCACCAACTTGGTACCCACAGGAGCGTAGGTACCAGGTACCCCAGGTGGGCAGGAGCAGGCAGGCAGCAGGTGCCAAGGCAGCTCCGCAGCACCCTGGCTGCCCTCTTCCCGGAGCAGCGTGGGGAGG
>NW_009622998.1:1785-3964 GCF_000690535.1 Cariama cristata
TCCTTCCAGCCGCTATCTGGGCTCAGCGGCTCGGCTCGTCCCTCTCCCCTTCGCCTTTTGCATAATGGATAGGCTGTGAGTAATGGGAAATGGCAGCCCAGCCGCGCTTGCTGGCAGCCCCTTAATGAAGAATATGGAAATCTCATCAGTCCAATCAGGCCAGCAAATGAAACTGCTTTCCCCCGCCGATGTGAGCAGAAGGCTAACGACCCGCGCTCCCCAGCTCCATCCCTCTCCCAGGAAGCCCCCCCTTTCTCTTTCCATGTTGACAAGCGAGCTGTGAACTTCATTTTTTCTGGCAAGCAGAGCCCCAGCTCATCTTCCTTACCCCCCCCTTCCCCAGGCTTGGACCAGTAGGTATTCCTGGCCTGAGCCTTCCTCTTCCTCCCACAAGTTCTTTGCTCCCCACCCTTGGTGGTGTCACCAGATGGGTAACACCATCTGCGAGTCTCCCCCATCCTCTGCTCCTGATCCTCCCTTGTGTCCCTCCTGCTGTGCCTGAGTCTCCCAGCATCAACTTTGCCACAGCTGCAGGTGCAGGTCTGTGTCCCATGGTGGGGATGTGGGACACGTATAGTCCCCCCGCCACAGCCACCTGTGTCCATGCCGGCACTGGGGTCTCATGGGGTCTGTTGGTCTCATGTCCAATGAGTCCCAGCACCACCACGCTCCATGGACTGGTGCCTTCTCCTGCAGGGACAGCTGCAAAGAGCTACAGCGTGGAGGAACCACTGTTTCCTCTCTCATCTCCCTTGTCCATCACCCATGGCCTTGAGCCTGGTATAGAGAGGACAAGTCCATCTGCACTTACCTCCTGCAGCATGCACCACCTCGAAGCAAGACCTCCAGCCATGACACCTGCACAGTGACGCTCCAGTTTTGCCAGAACTGGAGCATCTTTCAAGAAACTGTCCACCTCAGTCACGCAGGGACCACCCTGCTAGGAGCTGGAACCAGCACCGCCCCTCCAAACACACCCCGCTTTGGTGTCATCTGCAAACTTGGTGGTGTGTCTTTTGTTTCCTCCTCCCCATAAGTGGTCCTGAGCAGCCTGGAAGCACCTCCAGTTCATGTCCCATGGCTTTTGCAGATGCTCTGGGCTTCTGAGTTGTTGTCTCCATGGACGTGTGAAATGCTGTCCTTCAACTTGGCTACCATGGTGGCCTAGTAGTTTGGCTTGCGTATCTTGGTAGGATGCTTGGCTGAGAAAGCCTGGTCTTGTCCACAGTGGGACACAAGACTTGGTCAGTACTGGGATCTCAGTCCATGCCAGGATCTGTAGAAGGATGGTTGCCTTGGATAAGGACCTGAAGGATGCAGGCTCAGCTCTGCCTTGGACTCCCTGCACAGGCTGTTTGCCCAAAATCTGCACCAAGACTTCATAGCGGGATATGTTGTGTCCAAAATGTGGCTGAGAACAGGTGTTTGCACAGCACCTTGCACTAGCAGGTCCTGACCTCCATGGCAGCATCCTCTGGCCTTTGCAAGACTTCGGGCAGGGGAGAGCAGCGGCATCCTCCTCTGCATCTGTCTGCTCCACGGGCAAAGGCAGGAGGCTGGCAGGGAAACGGCCGCTCGCTGGTTTGGGGGAATATTTAATTGCTGGCTTTCTCAGCCAGTGTGTAGCTCCTAAACTGATGGTGTGCTTCAGCTGTGAATTTGCCCAGAAGCACCGAGGTGGCTATATGTTTTAATAAAATCCCAAGCTATGTATACACCCAGGGCATTCATCCACGCATAAATATATCTGTAGTGTACGCTCTTTGTACAGCAGAGGATGCTAGCTCAAGGCTGGAGGAAACCATTCATTTTCATGAGTTATAAGATCGTATCTGGAAACACCTCTAACAAGCCAAGATCAGTGCGGCGGCTAAGCTGGCGCTGGTCCCCAGCGCAAGCTATTTGCACACACCAGTAATGATGTGAATGGACTGCCGTTCAACGGGCTCTGATCAACATCAAACCATTGAAATTAAAGGCTGAGGAGAGGCAGAGCCATAAACATTTATTGCAACACTCTGTGTATCATCAGTTGCTGATTTGGAGGCAGTGGAAATGTGCAGCTGAAATAATAGGATTTATCAGAGACTGAGATGAACTGTCCTTGATGGACGGTTGTAGAAGGGAAACAATGTGCCATCTCCAGCACAAGGCCATTCTTAAAATAAAGCAAGGGGGG
>NW_009622998.1:4008-17640 GCF_000690535.1 Cariama cristata
AGAGCCCACACCAGCCACCAGACCCAACCGTGGCTGAATGAGAAAGCCAGCTTGATGATGCACTGGAATATCCCAGAGGACTGGAAATCAAAGTTGTGGTCTCTAAACACCGAATGTGTAATTTGCTGGAAAGTTGACACCATTTCTGCTTCGTCTTGATGCATTTTCCATTTGTTCGATCCCCTTTACATTTTTATCTCTGTTCTTCAGACAGAAAAAACAAATCTAGGAATTTCTTCACCTGTTCTCTCTTTTCTTTCCTATTTTTTCTGTTGCTGCAGTAACACAACTCAAGTTCATTAACAATGACACTGACAATTCGCCTTTGAAACCAGAAGCACCTCCATCCCCTGCCACCCACCGAAGCAATGGATGCCCACCTTTGAGCGGAGGACCCACAGCTGCCGTGCTCCCCGCAACCGGCAGGTTAAGGCAGGAACCGATGGTGCTCGGAGCTCAGCGCTGCTGTAATCGAATTGTCGCCTGTCACCTCGGAGCACCCTGTAATGCTCCTCCAGCTAACAGGCTGGGAGGAGGAGAGTACTGAGAAAAGCAGTGTCAGAAGAAAGCAGGAAGAAAATAATTTGATAGAATTTTTTTTTTTACATTGATTTGAAAATTGAGGTTATGGATTGTTTTTTAAAAGGGAACTTCAGATAAAATCTCTCTCTCTCTTTCTCTCTCTGCTAGAAGTGATCCCAAGGAAATATTTCCATGCAGAAGTCTCTGACTTACAGATCATCCAAGGTGTTTTATGCACATCAAAGTACCTAATATTTGAAACAGGAGACAAGCTCCATTTGACTCCATCAGATTTACAAACGGTTTAGCTTTGGCTGCACTGAATGTCTGCCATAGACCCCATGGAGAAGAATTGTCTTGTACCTCTGCACCTAAACCTCTCCTGGGGAGCCCTGGGCATGGCTGGATGCAGAATGGCTGCTGCTGGGACAAACCAGCCCTAATTTGCCTGCTAAAGAAGGGGGGTCAGCATTACAGCTAACTCCTCATCAACCCTCTATGGCACTGACAGGACAAACCCACCTGGATTGAGGCAAGAGGGAATGCGATGACATCCCTGTCCCATCCCTGAGACATCCCTGACAGCCCAAAATTTACTGCAACATTCATACCTCATTGGTCTCTTTTCCAGCCCCTCGACACCAGCATCTCTGACAAAATAAGCCTCCCCAGGAGCCTCTACTGTATCTTATTTTTCTTGCGCAAATGGGTTGCAGAAGGGACTTGCTTTTGTTTCCACCAACACAAAGCCAAAAAAAACCCCCAAGGCTACATCAGTATGGGACGTGGGTGGTTGGAGAAAAATGGGTTTCCTGCTGCTTTGTATGTCCTAAAGCCTATTAACTGGTACTCTGTCTCGACCACTTCTTGTTTTGCCTGACAGGTTAAGCTCGCGTTGGCTTGATGAGACATTAGCGGCCGAACTTCTCTTGTGCCAGCCAAATTCTCACTCCTACCATTCGGATACCCAGTGATTAACCGCTGTTAAAGGCAGCATTTGAAGTTGCGGCACCACATCTCCTCGCTGAGACCTTGAAAGGACCATGTAGCCCTCTGAAGGTTGCTGTGAACTACGTAGAAACAAAACTGATTTATTCAAGATGAGGTTGGATACAGCGAGTGACCAAGGCAGTGTGGGGGTGCAGGGGCATCTAAGCAGAGATTTGCTGCCTGTTCTGCTGCTTTGGGCATTTGGCTTCTCGCCGCCCAAGTCCCTACATGCACAGAGGTCCCTGCAGCACCACCTCCTCCCTGGGGCATCCCTGCTTCACAGACCTTCTCTCAGAAATGAAGCTGGTCATCCCACCTCTTTGTGAAGGTGAGGATCAGCCCACAAGATACCTGAAAGGGCTGGGGTGGGCTCTGGAAAGAATATTTTCCATAGGGCTGTGATGGTCTTGCCTTGATGCTGCAGGTCCCAAGAGCAGTGGCCACATAATGTCCTTTCCCAGAGTGGCCTGGGGCTGTAACCTGGGGCTGGAAGGTCTAGGATCAACCCCTCTGCTATGTTTTCAGGTACAGGAGCAAGTAACTATTGACCAGTCACTTTGGGTGAAATCCATCTCCTGTGATTTCTGCTGTTTAAAGGATTAGAAGCCTAGTGCTGAACTCATCAGCTAGGCTGTTCCTGTCGTCAGAGGAGGGAGAGAGGCTGCTACAGAAGATGAGTCTCTCCCTGCTCAAACACATGTCCCAGGGTGAGACAAACCTCCCTTTCAGAGAAAGCCTCAGATCAGATGGCCCATGTTTCCGAAGAGGAATCCCCTCTCTGGATGGCTCTGGATGATTACCAGGGAGCCTTTCTGCTGGGCTGTGGGGCTGGTGGAGGAGAAGGGGTAGCTGGAAGCTGACATCCCTCTCTCTGTCATTGCCCTGGCCCTTGTGCTACTACTGGGTGAAGAGTCGGAGGGGAGCTCGCGGAGCCACTTACCAGATTGCATGCTATGCTAGTTCTGCCTATATCTCAAAACCTTCCCTAACAGAACTGATTTTTCCCCTTCCTCTTGTGCCTTAAGGATCCCTGTCTCAGCCTTTGCCTTTCCTCCTGAGCTGGTCTTGCCTCCTCCCAGCCTTCCAGGAGCCCTGCTGCTATTAGCGGTGAGAACTTCAGTCCTCATTCCTTCTCATCCAGAAGCACGTTTCTTCTGCTGCACTTCCTAATAGAGATCTGTTTGTGAGTGCACCTGAGCCTGCTTCCTCCTACCTGCCCTGAGCCCTACTTAGTCCCCCAGGAGGAAACATAAGAAACATGAATGCTAATGCTCCTACAAATGCAAGAAAAGGGACCTTTTCAGTGTGGCTTCACATCTCAGGGGTTGCTCAGAAGCTGTTTTTAAGCCCTTCAAATCACACAATACAATTTGCAGCTCTACACCTTTTGAAAATCAATGCTCAGGTAACCTGCTCAAAAACGAGGGGTTGGCAGGCTGGAGTGAGGGAGGCGCAGGTGATGGAGGAGCGATGGGAGAGTGCCTCCAGGCACATGATCCCTCGCTGTGGCTGAACCATTAACCCCTGAAACACATATATCAAACCCAGCTCAGGGATTACGCCCGTGGGCATAGTCTGATCCAAGAGGGCTCACCTTAGCAGCAGCTTTTGGAAAGACCTTACCAAGACTGGGCAAGGGGAAGGAAGGGCTGCTGTGTGTTTCTGTTTGCATTGACACATTTGCCCCATTATTCATGGCTGGTTGTGCATTTTGCTTCCACTTGGTTCCCAGCTTACTTTATAGCTGGTTTTTCATGCCTTCGAGGCAAGCAGCACTGAAATGGTGCCAGAGTGATAGTCCTTTGCCAAGAGCCAACTGGGCATGCCCTGGGCTTTGGGTTTTGTTGGTGGCAGTCCCAGGAGAAGGTGTCTGTGGTCCTCCATTGTCTGTGTTGCCTCTCCTCTCCTCTGCCCAGTTCACTAATCACTTTTTAAATCTACTAGCTGATTTTTTTTTAAGTAGACGTGATGGAAGAGTAGGAGCATCAAAGACAAGTGCTGTGAAAACAGGTGCCCAGATCTTTTTCCTCCAAGTTCTGGCAGTGCCAGCTGAAGGGAAAGGCTACGATGTATGAGCTCACCCTTAATTAGACATCAGATAATCCAGCTGGGAGACAGCAATGCCTTATAAATCCATTCGGGGCTAAAGAAAAGCTTTTACCAGTGCTTCTCACCATCCATAAGACACTCAGTGTCTCTGTCAAGAGTTGCAGGCTCTTCTCTGGCACCAGATCAGCCGGGCAGAGTCCCCCAGGATGGCTGAGCACTGGAGAAAGGAGGACAGCTATGGGACGCTGCCCACAGCAGGAGCCACTTGCTTCTCAATGGGTCCTTGCTCAGCCAAACAACACTGACTTGGACTTTATTTTCTGTTTATGCCCTGAGCAGAACCAAAGAAAACCCAACACCCATCCTGCCCAGTATCCCATCTCTGCCCGTGCCTTTTGCTTTGCACAGTTGCCCTGCAAACAGCACAGCGTGGGGCAGGGTACAGCGGGAACAGCACTGCCTTGCCAGCAACAGGTCCTCAAAGTGTTCTGCCCAAACCGTGGACTTATTTGCCTTCTCCGAAGACACTTTGAGGTCTGAAGGCCAGGAAGAGAGTGATGCTATGGGATCCACCTCCAAAACGAGCTACCCAAGCTCAGGCACAGGTTTGGTCAAGTCAGGCAAGAGTTTCTCCAGGGGGTTTTGGCTGCTGGTAGAGCTGCTCAGCAGTGCAAGGGGACAAGACGAAAGACTTGCTTGCCTTTCCTCTGCAAAGGTACAACCTGGATTGTGCCCACATCACTTCTCCCCTGCAATGCAGCACCGGGAAGGTCTGCTGCTCTCCCAGTGACTGGCACAAGGAAAGCAAACTGGCCATCCTCCTCATTTGATATAAGGCTTTCCGCAAACACCAGCTAATGGGAATTCCTCAGTGGTGTCCCTGGGAGCTTCAATATTGGATGTCAAGGCAGTCTTTTGTCTTCTCAGCAGGCAGTTGGACCTGATGTGCTTAACCCTTTCCAGCCTGAACCAGAAGGTGAGGGACTGAGTGTGGCAGGGTCTCAGAGTGGGCTGGGGGTCCTGCTCCGGCTCTCTGCCGTGCTTGGCTGCTCCATGGCCCAGCCTCAGCTGCACAGCACTTCTGCTCCTGCAAACTAACTCAGTGCACGTACAGCTTCATTTTATCAGGAAGGTGCCTCAGAGGCTGGGGATCCAGGAGGAGTGAATGTCTTGGAGCTTGGAGCTGGCAGGGACACAGGGCACGCTCAAGGGTTTTTGTTTGTGCCCGGTGAGAGCAGCTGTAAGCAGGAGTGGGTGAGTGGGGAAGTTACAAAAAGAGAAATAAGGAAACAAAAGGCGTGTTGGGGCAGGGGGGGTATGTTTGCATAGGAGAGGGCAGGAATTTCTTTTCTTTGCCCGAAAGTCTAAAGTGCCTTTCTTTAGTGCCTCATCGCTGCATGGGGCCTCGGTCAATAACATTCCTCCCTCGCCCTGCGGAAGGAGACGGGCCAAGCAAGACGCGGCTGAATGAAATTCCTCTCACCTCACCCCGTAAACATCCCGAGAGTCTGGCCCCATTATGGCTGGGTACAAAAGTCTGGGTCCGAGGCCGAACAAAAGGATGGGGAGGAAAGTGCAGGTTGCCAGGGCAACGCTGTCCAGGCCGCCTGGTTTTATCAGCAAGGGGCCTGGGTTTTCTGCCTGAGTTACAAGAATCTGAGGCAATTTATTTCCACCACAAGACAGGGGCTTTAGAGGGCAGGCGTGGCGAGGCTCTGGCTTCGCCTTTGGTGTTTGCAGCAGGGCAGGTGAGGTGGGAGCAACAGGCACAGTCTCCAGGGAAGCCGGGTACCCAGACAGCTGGCAGCATCCCAGGCGGCATGGGGAGCAAAGCGATGCCCAGGGCATCTCCTGGAAAGGTTAACACAGAGTGGTGACCCGCTGGTGGGTCTGTCCCACCTGCTCATTACAGGACGTGGGCTCTGTCCCAACCTCCTCTACAACACATGGAGTCCGCTCGTCTCTCTGTTCACTGAGTGCGTTCATCTCTCTTCACTGAGGGTGGATTTAACCCTTTCTCCCTGCTCAGGGATCCCAGTGCCCTGGCAGGTTGGATTAAATTGGGAAAAGCTGTTTTTCAGTGGCTTGACAGAGAGGGTTTTAGAATTTAATTAGGATGTTCTTTGTTATTTTCTTTCCAGATGAAGGCTGGTGACTCTCAGGTCTAGCGTTGTCCCCACTACAGAGGATCTGGTCCATCCCCATCAAAGTTGCCTCTGACAAGCCTGAATTGCAGTGGGAACATCTGGGATCCAATGCCTGAGGGTCAGAAGAAGCGGGACTACCAGGTCCCCTGGCATGGCATCTAGTAAAGGCAATGTAAGACCTTAAAGCTCCCTGAGTCCCTAACTGAGGACTGGATCTGGGATGTGTTGGTCTCATGTTAACAAGGAAGAGTTCAGCTATGGGAAATCCAGTTCCAACTGGATCAATGTCCTCCCCTACTAGTTTTGGTGACAAGAGAGGCAGTGCTCTAGAGACCTGGAAGCAGTAAGGATAACATGGCAAGCTGAGCTGAGATAAATCTTACAAAGAGTGTTATAACACAGGGGAAAATACCATTCAGGCATGAGTTCAACATAGTAGGTGTCTTGGGCGGCAAAGATGTTCGTGACGTGGCCCCTGACCAGTCTGAAGGAGATGATAGCACTGGGTGTAGGGTCAATGTGCAAGACAGGGAATGACAGTATAAAGACTGAACAGCATAGGAAAATAAGAGACAAAAGTCAAATGCATTGATGCACTGCAGCTAGGACAAGCAGGTATTTGTGGTTTCCAAACAAACTAACATGCCAAACTGCAGGTGTGGTGGCAAGGTTTCCAGAGGCAGAACCTCTCACAGAAGAGAAAGAACCACAGTGAAGATTGTGAACACAATACCCCATCTTCCTTTGTTCTATTTTTTTACTGTGGGGCTTGGGGAGTTTGTAGGATGGTCAGTAGCATGCAAAGACCTGGAACAAAACTTGCAGACCAGCATGGTTAAATGACTGGAGGAAAACCAGATCGGCATGCCACGGAAAGCATTCGGCTGAGACAGCCTGCTCATCTCAATTTATCTAGACAAATTTCTAGACAAACGCAGCAACCTGTGCTCAGCGGAGCAACAGGAAAATTACTAATTAAACTGAAGATGATGGTATTAGTGGAAGAAATTGAAGTCGGGTACAGAAGCTGTACCTCTGGACAGAGGCAGTAGCAGGCTAAACAGAGCTCACCACTGGACTTTCTCTGGAATCGATCCTGGGATCGATCTTGTTTATTCTCTCCATGAATGATGTTGTCATAAGAAGTGGAAGCGCTTAGGTTAAGCCAGCTGATGACGCAGAAGGGGGAGGCATTGTGAATGCAGAGGAGATGGGAGATCAAACAGAAAGCAGCAGACAACCTTGAGCGCAGAGACACAGGAATGAGTTGAAATTCAGCAGCATGAAATGCAAGACTAATCACAGGGTTGGGGTTTTTTTGTGCTAGACAGGGAGTGTGTCAGTTGGACATGACCAAGGAGGAGGTGAACTTAGTTGTAGCAGTCATGGGTGATTATGAACCACCAATGAGCTAAAGACACAAAAAGCCGAACAAGACCCGAGGGGCTTGGGATATTTCCAGCAGAAGCAGAAAATTACTAATAGCATTTGCAAAGTACTGACAAGACCTCATCTAGCATCAGGTAGGAGTCCTGGGCAGGTAGGCTGAATTCACGCCAGAAGCAGTGTGGAAAAATTCTCCAAGTATGATCAAAAGACTGGAGATCCTATTTCACAAGTAAAACAAAGGCTAGAAGGAGTTATCTATCTGCTCTGTTGGTTTGCTTGCCGGGGTGGTGGAAAGAGCACATAGGAGGAAGAAAAGCTGTATAAAATAATGAGCGATGTTGTCACAAGAATGAATGACATCCAAGCACACCACAAAAACTCAGTAATTAGAAAGCAAGGATCCTGACAACCGCAAAGACCCTGTGTCCCTGTGTCTCCAGCCCACCTGAAGCCGCCTGTGCCCATGCCTTCCGCAGGATCCCTTCTGCAGAGTGACTGCTTGCGCCCTGCTCCTTCCCCCTCCTCGCCTTCGTGTCTGGAAATTGATCCCCACTTCAACTTTAAAGAGCGAAAAAGAAAAGGAAAGCCAGTAGACTGGGCCTTTTGTACAGCAAAGCAGATTAGGGGCCTCCCAGGGACTTGCAGCTTGTGTTCAGAAGAGGGAAGGGCTGGGAGAAGGAGGGAGGGAGGGAGGGGAGGCTCAGCTCTTGTCTGCAGTCGGTGACATTCAGACCTGCCTTTGGTCTGCTCCTCGCAAACTCTTTTTGTCCACCTTCCTTCCTTTTTTTTTCCTCCTGCTTGACACTGTGCATCACCATTTTGGGGAGCAGGATCTTTTCAGTTCCTGCAAGGGATTTAATTCCTGAAACGTGTGTCATGTTCCCCCGCTCCCGTGCTGAATCAGGAAAGCATTCACCCAAACAAAAGCCAAATCCCCCTCCTAGGGGCAATCAGGAAAAGCGGTCCCTGCAGTGGTCTTTGGTCTGATGACAAAGGGTTCCTTGGACTACAGACAAGCAGGTTAGTGCCATCATGGATTATAGAAACAGCTGTGGGCAGGAGGGATTAGCCACCACCTGTGTGATGAAGGCTATGTGGCTCCAGTCCCGGGGCCAGGAGGACACATACCAGATGCTTTGTGCTACCTGTCTGCCCAAGCTTGACCCTCAAGGTGTCTTCTTTATTTTCAACTCGCCCCCCCAAATGCAAAGTGCCTAGGCTAGGATGAGCCAGACTTTCCTAGACCCAGAGTTAGACAATCTCAGTCTCTTTTCATTTGAAATGACTGATGCCCTCTTTGGTTTTGGGCTGTAGGAAATGATTTGGCACTGGTGAGCAGGTGCAGTGCCTGGGTACGGTGCTAGCACAGACCCCACCTGCAGTAGCTTGGTTAAGCAACTCCTTCCATGCTGCTGTGTGCTTCATTTTCCAGGCGTCTGCCGTGGGGCAGCTGGCTTTCAGAAAGACTCCAGTCCCAAAACAAAGCTGCTACATCTTTCTAAGTGCTCTGTAATGTCCCAGCTGAGATTTGTCCATGCAGTGCCCCAGAAATCCCATCCCTTTAGCCCTTCTGGGCTCAAGTTTTGTCCTCCGTAAAACAGCCATAGTGCAGACCCATGCTCTGGCAGGGGAGTTGCAAAGCTAAAATCATTAGCAGTTCTGAAACATTCAGCTATTTTAGTGAACTCGATTGAAAAGCTTTTTAGGAGACTAATAATCTTACCTCCCTAGCAGAAATTGAATAATGTGCAGTAAATCCTGCCTAAGGCTTCCTGCACTGAACAACACAGTGGAGACAAAGTATTGCGAGACTTTTTGCTAACTGTGCAATGTTTGTCCTGTGTGCAGGATGAACAGGGGTCCTCTGGAAAATAGCTCAACTGTGTAAGTGTAATTAACATTAAAATTAAAAAATCTGTGCAATTAAAAAAATTAAGGTCTGTGCAAATGGCTTTGACCTAGCATTTCTCATGCTGCAACCAGACTGGTCTTCGGGCAATTTGCATGTGTATATGTATGCGTGTTTTGTTCTGTAATAGTCACCTATACAGTCCTTTTTGCCAAAGAGTTTTTGATTTTGGCCAAATTTGGGTATATTTCACAGGGACAGCAAGAGCTGGGAAGAACAAAAAACTTTACCATAAGGGTGTTCGAACACTGGAAGTGGCTGCCCAGAGAGGTTGTGGGGTCTCCATCCTTGGAGATACTCAAAACTTGATGAGATGTGGTCCTGATCAATCTGCTTGAGCTGACTCTGCTTTGAACCAGGTGGTTGAACTACATGTTCTCCAGACGTTCCTGCCAACCTCAACTATTCTGTGACTTTTGAATATCTGTAAAAGGTGACAGAGTAAATATAAACATATACTTCCCCCACACTTAAGAAGTAGATGCCCTATAGAGAAAACTCAGTGAAAACAACTAAGTTGGGCAAAATTCTGAGCAGCTGAAAAATTGGTCTTACAGTGGGAAATACTGAGCAGCCCTAACTGATACTTCTGATCCTGCTCACAATGGGATTGTGTCTCCTGTTTTAATTATCTTTTGCAGACTCTAAGGCTATTTTAGGTGTTTGGCGCTGCTATCTGCTAGAATAAGATAGGCACAGCCACAGAAGCTTGAATTTTGACAGGGAATGTGAAGAAACTAGGTTTTCCAGTCCTTTTTCAGAATATCTTCATTGGGTTTATTCATCATATTGGGTCGGACTGAAGACTCACCTGCCCTAGCACTGCTTCCTGCTGGCAGCCATGGGTGAGCACTTGGAGGAGAGATGGTGTGTGACCCTTCCCTCAGGCTCCTGACAACCAGCAGTTTAGGATATCAGCGGGTTAGGAGAAGACGGTTTAGCTTCTAAACTTCAGGAGATGCGGTTTGCCATGGGAACTGACCATCCAGATGCAACGGCACTGAGCCTGCAATCCCTTGTGAGCTGAGGGCAAGGTGACATCCTGCTACCCACAGAACGTGAAAAGCCTCTTCTTTTTGCTTCTTCCATTCAGTCAAGAGAAAAAGACAGTGATGGTGGCCTCAATTATGGCACTTGTGGCTTTTTGCTGTTGCTGACAATAACGACGGGCATCATTAGTTTCCAGGCAACTGATTTTGTGGCTTTGCAAGGGCCTCTGGCAGTGGGGTTTCTCACTGAGGACCCTGTTTTCTTCCCTTCTCAACTGTCCTGGTTGCAGGTTTTTTGCAGTCCCTTGGCTTTGATTTTCAGATCCTCACAGTCCTTTTTACAAATATCAGCCAACATGGGCTCCCCTCATGGAAACCCCCAAAGGGGTAGATCTGCAGGGACAGCAACACAATGTGAGGATGGCAGAGATTAAAGAACTGGGCTGGTGAGGCTGGCAGAAGAAGACACAGTGGTAAGGTATAGCCCCATGTAAGGGCATGTAAACTTGGTTCTTCTCATAGCCCGGAGTGATTAGACTAAAGGAGAAAGACAATGAACTGGGATCAGCTTTGACAGGCCTTCATACCGACAAAGTGACTCAAAAGAGATTTGACTGAACTCAACTGAGTCCTGATCTTGGGTCATGGTGCTACTGCAGCAGGACCTAAGGAAAGAGCCACCCATGATGCTGCTAAACGCCACAGCATATTCCCTGCTAAAATCAGGGCTGTCTCACGGCTGAACCTGCAGCTTCTGAAGAGGAGTAAAGCTAAAATACTGGTCTTTACCAGATAAAGCTGAATAAAGCTGGGTATTTCCAGAAACAAGGGAAATTAAATTCTCCAGACTGCATTGTAGAGGTGGTCCCCTATGTTCTCTGACTCAAAACATTTCTACACGTAGAAATGTAGATATGCTTCTTTTAGCCATAAAGATTTGACTTTTTAGAACCAGAATGATGGGCATTTTTTTCCTGGACCTATACTTTTTGTCTTTAAAATGTAAAATTCCAGAAGAGAAGGAGAGCTTATAGGTTCATAGGAACAGCAAGGACCAACTGTTTCCAAGTGGAAGGCAAGTCAGGAGCCAAAGGTGACCCCAGTACAGGCATTGCCCTCAGCAGTCAGGGCATAGTCCCACAGCATCTGAACCTGGCAGGCAGAACCAAGTGCTGGTAACAAGGGCCACAGACAGTCCCAGAGAAGGTAAAATGATGAACCGGCTCCAGGGTCCGTCCAGGGAGTCCTGTTAGGAGCACAAGGGCCAGAGACAGAACTGGAGACAAGGCTACAACATGGGTCTAAAGTCCATGCAGGAGGCAGGGCCAGAGACAGGACTGGAGATGGATACACCTATAGCATAGCGCAGGCAAGAACTGGGGGTCCAGGTCTGAGCTTAAATCATGCTCCTGGAGCACAGCGTTGGGGTGAACACCAGAGGTGAGGCTAGTCAGGGTCACTAAAGCCTATTAGTGCCCTCAGGGCCCTGACAATACGAGCTTCACAGCCTTACTGGAAACAAAAGAAATACCTTAAAACCCTACAAAACCCAACAGGTAGATCCTGCTCATGCCTCTGCTAATAACCGCTGGAATTTTTCCTGGTGTCCTCTTGTGTATCACTTGCATCTTGGGAAGAGGGGGAACTGGAGCCAGGAATCAGAGTGTTCAGATCAACCCCAGGGATGCAGCAAACATACCAGACATGCCCAACATGAAATGGGATCTAACAGGGAAGAGAAGAGGGAAGGTGGAGGGGGATCCATTATTCATGAAGGCAACAGTATTACAACGCAGCCTCCACAGACCCATGCAGCGTCAGATAAGGTTACTGCAGAAACAAGGGTCGGTAATGGCATGCCAAAGCTCTGCTTCTCGGGTGCAGAAAGCAGAGAGGGATTGAGTTCATCCCTTCCCTTCCCTGCTCAGCATGTAACACTCCCCTGGGGTATATGACAGCAGAACTAAGCTTCCTTGGAAAGCTCTGCTCGTGGTCCTTTGAGGAAGATTTGGGAAGTCGTAAGCCCAAACAGCACAGGGAGAGGGAGAAGCAGCTCCCCAGGGAGGCAGCAGACAAGTGAGATCAGGGTGGCAGAGAAGCAAAGGAAGCATGAACGTGAATCAGACAGCCACAGGCCTCTGGCCAGCCAGCCTCAGAGGATGGGGTCCAAGAGCTTTGGTGCAGGCTCCTGGATGGCTGTATCAGAGCTTCTTGTCTGCCTGCGCACGTAACCTGCTCCCTTTCGCCGCCACTCACCACCGCTGATCCTGATTTCTCAGGAAACCTATCAGGGCTTGGCACTTCTCTCAAATTACAGCATGTGTTTGCTACGGCTCTACCGTTTCCCACAAAACCAAAGATTTCTATTACATCTCCTAGACGCCTGTTGGGTTTTTTTTCTCTTTGTTGCTGTCTCTCTTTCTTCCCCGTGCAACCAGAGACACTGGCTCCTAGGCCGTGGGACATATCTTACACCTGGATGGGCGAGCAGGTAGCTGTGTAATGCTGACTGCTACATCCCAGCAGCTCTCCCAGGGAATTAAACATCCCTGGCTGTTTGGGCAGGAGACCAGGCTCTGGCTTTGCACCACTTGGCTTGGAAGCATCCTGAGAGTATGCCGGAGTGTTTGTTACAAAGAGGGGGAAGCCACTGGCTTATGAGAAAACAGAGATTAAACAGAGCTAGACTGATTTGCAGAGAAAGGGCTGTAGCCTTTCTAGGTCATTTCCCCTGGAGTGGCATCACCTGCAGTGGTTTCTTTAGCAGAGCTACTTAAATTGTGCATGATGAGCTAGATCTAACCCCTCTTTCAGGCAGCAAGCCGTGGCTGTTATCTCCATCACTGTAGCTGCTAGAACTCGATCAGGTCTGTGGGCCAAGGAGAGGGATTGCTTCCTGACCACTTGGTGTGTATATATAAACACAGGTGTTGGGTAGGACAAACATTGAGGTGCTTTGCTCAAACTGGTATGTTCCTGGTCGCCTTTTGGGTCTGATGTGTAGGGGAGAGGCAATGGGGCAGGGGATTATCTATTAGAAACACAATCAGATGTTGAATGTGAACATGGACTACCATCCAAGGGAAAAAATCCACCACTTGCTGTCTTGCCTTGAACAGAACCAGACCTGAAACCCTGGAGGTGGTAGAAAATGAAGTATTTCCTACTCTGGGCAGCTGGTGCAAGGCAGAAATGCGTGCAGGCATGCAAAGTGAAGGTGATCTCTCAACTTAGCAGGTGAGGAGGCAGCAGTAGTCGTGAGCTCACACTAGCAGCGTGGTGGCCCTGGGACTGCAACACATTTGTAGGGGCCACTTTGGTGGACTAGGGTGCAGGCTGAACCAGGCCTTTGTGCAAAAAGAGCTCTTACTGAACTGAGGAAGGCTTTGCAGAATGAGACCCTGTTGGTGCTGCAGGAGGTGCTAATACCAAATCAGTGCATGTCATCAGGCTGTGCCTGGAGGGACGCAGGGCTCGAGCATGCTGCCTTGGATCATGTCCCAGGTATAGTATTGAGGCTGCCAGGCACTGCAGCCAGGAACACTTAGCGCTCACCTGGAATATGTTGCATGATATATTTAGAACCTCTTTTTTTTTTAATTGTTTTTTAATTACACTCAGCTTTTCTGATATTCCT
>NW_009622998.1:17671-25365 GCF_000690535.1 Cariama cristata
GGTGGTGGGCCACATGGTTTTGCAAAAAAACCCAAAGCCACCACCCAACAGTGTGTGGGCCCTGTGTCTGCCTGTGAGCCAGGTCCCATCTGGCTGTAATTACTAGCTTCACATCAGCAGAAGAGTGTAATATTTAAACACAAATGTTCGATGTTTGCATAGCAAACCTCAGGATGGAAAGCTCTTGATAATCAGCCTGCAGGAGAGGAGGTGGATCTGCTGCAGGTGAGCACTGAGGTGTATGGGTTGTAGCAAGATTGTGGGTTTTGATGGGGATAGAGGGAAGAGTTACACTGAGTCCAGGAGGCCTTTGTGCCTCCCTCCAAGCAGAAGCTCCACACAGCCTTGTAATCCTCATTTCTTGCTCAGACAGAGAAGAGGTGCAGATAGAGGAGCTCCAACGGCAGGCTACAAGCCATGCCGAGCAGTGCAGTACCAGGCAGCTGGCCCTGGTGGGGGTCTCCCGTCTCCTCCCATTTGATACCTGTGAGGTGGTCATCAAAACTTGCAAGATAGTGGAAGAGCAACATTTCAGGCTCCTTGCCCAGAGCAGTAGCCATCAGGATGGTTAACAACATCTGGTGGATCTCAGCAGGGCAGTGACCAGCTGTCTCCAGGGAGGAACGCAGGCTCTGGTGTGTTCCTTGAGTACCCAAGCTCACAGAAACACAGATGATGTATTGCACTGACCCCTAAAAAGTAAGACTGAGAGCACAGGGAGCATTAGTTACTACAGGGTGGACCTTATCTTTGCCAGAGAAGGTGTCTGATGGTGAGCCCCAGCCTTTCCAAAGGGCCTTCCACTACCCTCAAGGCACTCGATCTGACCTCTCTTGTGTACGAGACTTTGCCTCCCCATGCTTCCCTGCTAATCCTTTGGTGAAGGAAAACAACAAGCTAGTACTTCACCCTGCTCCAAGTGGGACAACAAGTAAGAAAAGAGCTTTATCCGTTCCCAGGCACCTCTGGAAGGTGAGAGAGACACCTGTGCTGTCTGCAGCATCCTCCTTTTAGCATTAATGTCCAAGGACGACCCGGCACACCTAGCCAAATGACAGTTCTGGAGCTACTGGTCCATGTGCCACCTCCTGTAGGGTAAACAGCACCATCAGTTTGCTTTCCTGATGGGGAAGAAAAGGCATCCCGGGAGCTGGCTTCCATTCATGATGCCATCGTGTGGCTAGTGACTGTCTCTTCCTGGGCTTGTCTGGCCAGGACTCAACCTGTCGCAACTTGTCATTTTGTATCAGCAGGAGGCTAGAGCAGATGTAGGATAACAAATGCCTCTTTGCTGTCTCAGGGGGGTTTTGAGGCCTCTTCTCTGCAGCTTGTGCACCCAAGGCGAGCCAGCCCTACTGTCGTCATTGCCTCTGAGAAGCATTGCTCATCTCGGCAAACTTTAGAGCTGCATCCTGACAGACCAAAATAAATCAATCAATAAATAAATCGTCCGTCTCGTCTACTGGATTCTGCAGTTTATTTCCTCGGTGCTGATGAAAAATAGTTGGATGCTTAGTAGCTTCATGAGACTAATTATGATAAACGGCCCCATCGCTGCTAATATCCGGCCATTAATTCCCAGATGGAGCTGCAGAAAATGTCAGGAATGGAAATGTCAGCTCTCTAAAAGAACCTGGCAGGTATTGAAGTGGGGACTGGAGCGTCAGCAGAGGAGGGAGCAGGGGGAGAGCTGGGAATTAGCAGGATGACGATACACATTTGGAAACTATAATTCTTCTGACTTGATTGCCCAGTTTCTCCCAGTTACATCTCTCTCAAGCAATGCCACAACCGTGGCTTCCTTTGGATTTTGCCTACTCTGAGTTCTGCTCCCAGCACCGAGGCAAAAGGTTTGGCACTTGCTAAGTGGTTGACACTTCCTTTGGGCAGAAGAAGCTCAACCTTAAGCTTCAGGAATCTCCTCCCTGCTGAGATCCCCAGAAACATCGCCTTGCTCTGCAGGATGGACACACCAGTAATTCCCTTTACACCAAGTGTGGGGCAGGCAGGCTGACTTGCAACAAAAGCTCACATGCGAACTCAGCTTCCATTCTCCTCTGGGTTTCATATTTGTATTCACCTTCATATTTACACTGCTACAATAATCAGTTGCATACAAAAATCAGATGGAAAACAGCAAAAAGCACTGGGTTTTTTTGCTTTCCACCAATAGTTTTCAATGGTTTCTCTGTTTGAGAGGGTTCTTTATGGGGAATATTCACTGCTAAGTGAGAAGGTACTTCAAGAGTAGATGAATCAGCTGGATAAATGATATGAATGCCCAGATATTGACAGCACTGTGTTACTGATGGCAGGAAGTCAGGCTGGCACCTAGTGCAATAAATCAGCTGATGAACAAGTGCCAAGAAGGTATGCTTTGAAGCCATTTTAAATCCAAAAATGTTGGGTTGTCCTCTCGTGTGAAGACGTGCCGCTCTGACACACTGGCATGCCTGAACCTCTGCTTCTGATGGTGTTACACTTCTTCTAAGGCCTGGTGCAAAGAAATGCATTGATTTTGTTGGTCTGTTCAGCCCACCGGCTCAGGCCCTGCTCTGCACGGCTTCTGAAATGGTGTTGCTCAGATAAGGACCTATCCCAGATTTGGCATATGCTTTCTAGTGGAAAAAATCTGAACAGGCTGGGGATTCCTTGATCAAATGCCAGTTGGTTGAAAGAAAGGCTTTTCACAGGAATCTGTTACTGTTTGTCAGCAAAGGATGGAATTTTTGCTCAAAACCAGATTATTTTGATGCTTACCTGCTGAGAGGAGATATGACATCAAGCCTGATGGGTCTGGTCCAGACCACAGATTTCAACCAGATCTTCTCACACCCTCCAGCAAGTGCTCTTATGGTAGGGAGCCAAGACATCTCTGTCTCTCTCATGAAAGTCTTGATGTTCCTCTGGAAGCTTTGGGGAAAATTTCCAGCCTTTCTAAAAGTGGGCAAGTAATTTCTCATGATCCTATTAGGAAAAAAAAAAAAAAGTGTTATCCTCAACTCCCTTGGGCATTCAAACTTAAACAGCTGAGCACTTTGGTCCCTCTATGTTGTCTGGGAATGCCTGAGTTGTAAGACTCCTAGCAGCTCTTCAGAAATGTCTTGCA
This sequence comes from Cariama cristata, assembly GCF_000690535.1. NCBI lineage: Eukaryota > Metazoa > Chordata > Aves > Cariamiformes > Cariamidae > Cariama > Cariama cristata. Next base: position 20,781 of record NW_009622998.1, read on the forward strand.
GTTCTGTTAGGATTGTTTTCACCGGTGTCGGGTGATAAATTTCCTTGAAGAGAGCAGGCTCTATCTATAGCCTCCTGAGTGCTGTGTTTTGCATGCTTGAAGAGTGTTTATATGTGAATCTCTGAAACTTCTGAAAAGTGCCAGGAAATGTTACCTCTCAGGCTACATCCTCCCCAGTACAGACTGGGCACACTGGCTTCCTTGTGAGGCAGACCCTGGTACTCTTACCTGGGACAACTCATGTCCCAGCAGTCAACAGCCCTGTCTCAACAAGAGCAAGGCTACAGCCACCTACCTTTATGCTCCTGGGTGCCAGTGGTTAGACTGGTAGCTCCATCTTGATGCTTTCACCTAGGAAGATGGGGAAGTGCCTGCACTGTATTTTCTGGGGGAGCTCCAAGCCTCCTGTGCCTGTCCTGACAAATGACCTGTCAGCATGTCATCTCGGGCTGGATGAAATCTGGTGATTTATCTGGCTGGGGCTTCTGAGGAATTTAAGGGTCTAACCCCAGGGGATTTGGGAGCCAGAGGGTGGGATACTCAGGAGCACCTCTGCCACTAACCCTCTCTGAAATCAAGGTCCCTATAAAGTACACATAGGCTCTTGGAAAAATTTCCCAGGTCACTGGTGACTGACAGGCTCTTTCTGCCTGCAGCCCTAAGGAGAAGATGGCAGTGTTGCGTTTGAGACAGTTCTGGCCAATTCAGCTGAACCAGTTGCGTAAAAGATGCTTACTGCAAGCTTCTCTGCCCATCACTGCTAAGATCTCATCATTGAGGCTTGCTTAGCTTCTCCATCACCACCTCTCCCTGCCCGCTCAGGCTTGGCCCTGGTAATCCTCATTGTCGTCTTCCTGCTTCTGGCCAGCCCCACGCTTTCTGTGCAACTTCCTTGGAGAAGAAACCTCTGCCTGCAAGTTCCTTGGGAAAGCCTTCTGGCTGGGTTGATGGTGTGATCTCAAATGGGAAATGATGCACCCTGGGGAGATGATTTGCTGTGGCACAGTGGTGGAGACAAGGGAGAAAGCTTAACCAAAAAAAAAGTCACTATCGGGGTCAAAGTCTCATTCGTTTTTTGAGGCTGCAGTGAAAACTGTGGTTGGAAAGCACAGAACTTGCAGCTGGCTGCTACAAACTGCTCCTCTGGTCCCAGCCTACCTGAATTCAAGGTAACAGCCTTGCATTAAGAATGCTGTTGAAAGCAGCAACAAGGTGAATCTGGCTTGATACCGCCTTCCCAGAATCAAACTGCCTCTTCGGGAGAAAGGCACAGGCAACATGAAGCCAGATCTTGTCCTGACTCTCCCTGCTTTATGACTTTCTCATGGGTTTGCATTTTGGGATTTGATGTAAGGAGTTTCTGTCAAATGTACTGTTAGCATTGTCAACATGTGGTGTTTTACTCTAGATTAATGCTGTATCTTGTGTGTGGGAACACATGTAGGTGTGGAGACAGAGAAATCTAGGGCCTTATTCTCCGGTGGCCTTGTGCTTTGAGGATCATTTACACCTTCAGCAAAATGTGTGTGGGGTGGGTATGGAAACACTGCTAAATCTGAAGGGGCCTGCCACCCACGCCGGGTAGGTGCAAGTGATGAAGCAAAACAACCGGCGTATCATCTCTGAGGTCCACAGAAGTTGAGATTTTTGATATTTTATTATTCCTCCCATAACTAGACGAAGGCAGTTCTCTGTAGAAGCGAGCTTTGGTGTGATATGCTGTCCTGGCAATGGTGTTTTCTCAGCTATTGGTTTGGGATAGATGCACGAGAGCCAAAGGAGTGAAAGTGGCTCCAACAGGAGGTTGGAGCAGCAGGAAAGGTGGCTCCAACAGCTCACAGACAATACAAGAGAGAAGCTGAGATCTTCAGCCAGAAAAAAAGCCTTAGAAACAGAATGAACCCTTAGCACGTTTCACCTATTTCCCCTTCCCAGTGCCAGTTCACATTCTAAGACCTATTGAAACTGGTTTGATCCTCATGTCTGGTAACTGGGTGAGATGAGAGTTCTCTGCCTCACTGTGGGTCCAGACTCTGCTAACCCCTGCTCATGCTTTCACCACACCAGTGGTCTGGCTGGTTGGACAGGGAGAGCAGTGTTTTCCTTCTCCCAAAACATCCTTGCACAAGGGAAAATCCTGGGTAAGTCACTGATTCAGCAGAGACTCAGGAACCTCTTCTTGGAGAACCATTTTCTTGAGAACTCAGCATCACCTGTAAGTACGGGCAGATCTGTGGCCTCAGAAGAACCCATGGCAGGAAGAACTGGCAGAAGAAACCTTTTGTGCTGGCCCAGCTGGGGACAGCATCTCAGCTCAGACTGATAGAAGAAGAAAGCACAGAGATGCTCAGCTGTGCCGGCTGCCACCACTGCCACTTTGAACCTGCCTTTTGCAAGTGATTAGGTCTCACGCTCCCCTGTGTGGCCATCCTGGGCTAAAGGAGCATCCGTGGAAGCAGGACACGGTGTCGGTGCACCCCGCTGCAACCCCTGGGAGCGAGTCTCTGGGGAACCAGAAGGCCCTTTGGAAGGCAGGTCAGGAAACAAATCAGTCATGGCAGCACATGGATGGAGAGCGGGGTGGCTCACACACCTGTCTGCTTTCTGTTCTGGCCTGGTGGGTTTGTGAAGGCCCAGCCAGACGAAACAGCTCAGCTTTCATCTTCTGACTCACTGAAGCATTTTGCGTTGAACTTTGAAAGCCCGGTCAAAAATGAAGCACAGCTAACCGCAGGGACAGCAAGACCTGCTGTGAATTCCAACCCACTGCAGGGAAGACAAAGCTGGCATGAAACAGGTGGGTATTTTTCCCATGCAAAGGGCAAAGGGGCTCCAGCATTGCTTCCTCCCAGCCAGAGGAACCATCCAGATGCAACTCCAGGAAACTCCAACAAGAGCTGTAATTATATCAAACCTAATCAAGGCAAGCCAGCACGCACTCTTTCTTAAGTAAAGGAACGAGGCCAGCAGTAGGACAGAGAACCCACACCTGGGATTTTCTCCAGCAGCCTCTGCTTTGAGCAGGGCCAGGGGCAGGGGCAGTCCAGCGTGGGGTGTGAATCCACACAGAGACCTTCCTGCTGCCTGGGCTGATTTGGAGAACATCTTGGCAGAAGCTGAGCATGGCTGGGAGGGACCTTTCTTATCAGGAGAAGCTTGTGTTTCTTCCCTGAGGCTCTGCCTGCCACAGCCTCCATCTCTCTCTGCCCAAATCCCACATCCTCTCGCTTGCAAATTTTCAGAGGGCACAAGTGCCTCTTCCACCCTTGACTCCCAGGACCTTTGCACCCAGTGCCAGCCTGGCTGCTGGACCTGGTGCCAGGGCTCACTGCCTGGGCTTACCGCCTGGGCTCTGCTGCATCCCCGTGGCATGCCCTCCCATCATGGTGCTATCCTGCCTGATTCTCTGCCCCCATGCAAGGCCACACAGGCGTCCAGCCTGATGGCTGTTTTGTCTTTGGGAAGCCTCACAGAGCTCTGCATCTCTGGCCCTGCTTTCTAGGACTTGTACCTCTCCCAGGGGCAGAGCTGTGCAGCAGCAGGACTTGCTCTCAGCTTCCTGCCTGCCTGGACAGGGCCAGGAGGCGGGAGGGCGGTCGAAGGGGCTATGAAGCAGCCCCTGCTCCCCTCCTGCAACTCCTGCTTCATCCTTTCCTCCTCCTCCTCTGCCCTTTGCCCTCCCTCACACTAGATGTCTTTCTTTTACGGTTTATTTTCCTCTTTAATTCCTTTCCTCTCTGATTCTTTCACCTCCTTCCTCTCCCCAAAAATAATTCAAACTTGTTCTTCCTCACTCCCCCACAGGGCTGGCACTGCTCATCCCTTCCCCACCATCCCCTTCCCAGGGGACCAGCTTGTTGGGGCCTTCCCAACAGGTCTCAGTGCCACCTTTCCTTCTGTAGAGTGTGACATATTCTTTAGGTCATTGCACGTGGTCGGATTCACCTGTCTCCACCCGACATGACCTCCTAGGTGTGACTGCTCAAGACTTTCATGAGTACATAAGCTCGGTTATAGAAAAGCCATGGTGCAGCTCTACTTCCTGCAACCTGCCTGCCTACAATGGTTTTGGGGATGGGGTGAAGAAGGGATCTGCTGGACCTTCCTGGACAGCTGCTGATGGGGCTGGGAACTAGCTGGTGTGGAAGGTGGCATCGGAGCAGCAGGCACCCAGCCCTCCACCTCCCTTGCACAGGAATGGGGGCTGTCCCCAGAGGCACTGGGTGGTGGAGGCCAGCTCCTTGGTGGGATGGCTGAGCACCTGCACCCTGGGGCTGGCAGCCCTGGAAGGGAAGGGCTGATGGTCGCTCTGTGGTGGTGGAGCCTTGGCGGCAGTGGCTCCACAGCGGTAGCCTCTGGTGGCAGCTCTGTGGTGACCCTATGGCAGCTCTGTGGTGGCCCTGGAGTGATGGTGGTGGCTCTGAGGTAGCAGTGGGGGCTCTGAGATGGCACTGGGGCCTTTGTGGTGTCCCTGTAGCGGCAGCTCTGAGATGGCAGTGGCAGCTCTGCGGTGGTGGCTCTGAGGTGACAGCGATCACCGTGTGACCACCCCGCGCGGGCATCAGCCCGCCGGGGAAGACCACTC
>NW_009622999.1:0-1038 GCF_000690535.1 Cariama cristata
CCCAGCTCTCGCCTCCCCCCCCCAGTTTCATTGCGTTACGGGGAACGCCGCGCAAGTTGGGGAAGTGGTTTCTTGCTCGTCGGGTCCCCAAATTTGCAGTTCCCCCAAGACGGAGGAGAATCGGGGTGGGGGGGCAAAGAGCAGAGACACGACACGTGCCTTGAGGGTTTGGTGGGGCTGGGGGGGTGAAAATAAGGCTAAATCGAGCCAGATGGGTTTTAACCCGCGCGCAAGCCCGAGCTGTTTCCCTGGCTTTGCCACCCACCCCAGGGGATGGGGGTGATGGGGGGACCATGTGTCCCGTCCCACCCCCCAGGGGACCCCCTTTCCAGGTGGCTGTAAAGGCGAGCAGGGTTGTGGGGTTGCTGGATCCATTGCTGCTCCTCCTGCCCCGGGCATCGTCTGTGGGTGCCCAGCCCCAGGGTGCGATGGGCACCCATGGGCCCACCTAGGGTGCAGGCAGTGGGGGCTGCCAGGCCCTGCCAACCCCAGATTTTGGATGCAGAAACAGAGCCCGGTGTGGTTGCAGCTGCCCAGGGCTGGGCATGGGGCAGGTGCTGCCGGGTCGCTCCCGGCGAGGATGAAGATGGTGACGGAGGGAAAGGCCGGTTCCCAGCGGCGGGTGTGTTGGCGTGGGGTTGCACAAGCTGGGAGCCCAGAGGGAGGTTGGGGAGGTCACTGGGAGACACCAGGCAGGACCAGTCAGCTCCCTGGCACCCCTCAACCATGCTCTGCTTGTTGGGGGACAGCTTGGCTGCATCTCCCCGCTTTGGAAACATCATCCAAAGCCATGGCCACCAGCCCTGGGGGGGGACACTGCCTCCCAGGGGAACATCACCCCAACCGATCGGCGCGGCCCGGGGGCTGCAACATCGCAGGGCTCGCTCCAGCTCTGCGGCATGTCACGGCACGGTGCTGAGCCTGGATGTGGCCCTGGGTGGGTGGCAGTGCGTCGGCACCCTTTGCATGTGCCATCGGTGGGCTCGTGGAGTTGCTTTTGGCCAAGCCCCCCGGCCCCACACAGGGGGGGCTGTGGGG
>NW_009623000.1:0-7863 GCF_000690535.1 Cariama cristata
TTTTTTTTTAATCAAACTTTGCTTGATCTTACGAAAAAGCAGGATTTAAAATGATTGCCAAACTCAGAAATATCTTTTCATGACCAAATTTTTTCATGCCTGAAAATACCAGCTGGATCATGCATGTTAGAAATTTTTTTTGTCTTTTAAGTTGTGAGTTTCTGCACAGGGGCTCTGTGTACACTCATCCATAACTGAAAGACAAAACAAAAGCTAAATAAAACTACAAGAAAAATAAAAACTGTTTCTAACTGTTACTTTGTAATGCAGATGTTCCTTTGTTTTCCATTTCTTCTTTTCCCATCATCCTGCATATACATTTTTGCTGTTCTGCAATTACAAAGGTAACACATTCACCATGGGAGGAAGTTACTTTAGATCACCTGGTTCTCTGTTAACATTGTCATTTTTAAATATCACAGCTCCGTCATCATGAGGGGAATACCTCTTTAAATGCACACGCAGTATGATTTAAAGTCTGTAGCAATTAAGAATCTATACTATCAAAAACACACCCCCATTTTCTACAGTACAACTGGATCGTTTTTATTGCTTAGTTGAGATGGATCAAGGAGATTCTGATGGTAAAGGGGTAATCGCTTATTTTCAGGAGTGCAGGACCTGCTCCTTTGGTGCATCAGAGGAGACAGGCACTTAGACAATACAAAGACTGAAGCAGCATCAGGACGAAAAGGCAATGTTTGTCGTGTGGTTCCGGCCAGCTTTCACCCAGCACTTGCTCTCCCCCTACCAACCAGGACAATGCAACCTCTCTCAAATGCTGACATTGAAGAATTTGGCTCCAAGTGGAAAGCTCTTTCACCGTTTCTATGAAATAAAGGACTTTGACCTCTTCGAAGGATGGTAGAGACTAAGGAACTGACTTCGCGGAGTTCTCATTGCTTCTTCAACCCATGCCACTAACAGGAACATTATACAATAAAGACTACTGTGGATAGAAAGGAGCCAAGATAAACCTGACAGGACTTGCAAGGTTCAGAGCAGTTCCACAAGCCAACAACACACGAGTCATTACTGTCTCAAAACTGATGCAAGTCATTAGGCACAACTAAACTGAGATGAAGGCAATGCTATGCGGGAAGATTCTACTTTGAATATCTGTCTCTCCCTAACACTCCGCTGTACAGCAAATCTTGCACCACCAGGAAGAGGATTAAGTGAGCTAGTATGTTTTATCAAACCCTATAATTTAGATGAGGAAGAGTTTTAGAAATACCAAGGAGCAGACGTCCTATGAAGAAAACTAACAAAACTCTCTCACCACGGATTTATGTTTGTTCTCTGGCTGAAACAACTCAAAAGCTGCTCTCCTCCAAAAAGAAAGGAAAAAAGAACAAAATAAAAAATTTATGCTGTCAATTTGACAAGAAAGAATATTAGCATAAAATCTTGTAGCATTTGTCTTTACTTCTTACAACACATTTCACTATTGCCTAGCTTCTATGTCAGTTAACTTCTAAGTCAATTAAGTTCTCTATCCATCCCACGTTTTATTTTTGGTTGGTTGTGAGTTTTTTTTCCAGTTTTTCTTTTCACACCCTTCCTTGAAGTACCTCTGATTTTTCATATTCATTTGGACAGTTTGATGGCTTTCAAAGATAGAAGCGGTATTTTCTGTCTCAGCATGGTTACAGACAAAGCTTAACTACACCCCACGTTAAAGACCAATACAAGATTTAAAAATGCAGCTATAAATATTGTGAAGAACAGGAAGAAGTGCTAAGAGGAAGCAAGCAGCTTTCCATTGGACTAAGTATCACTGCAGTACAGGTCTATGGTATATAATATGATAATGAACATCAGGCATTCAAGGATGCAAATCCAGTAGGTCTAATCAACTTTAAAACTTGAAGAAACACCAGTCTTGCTATACAAATTTGTCACTCTGCCACTGAGGATACCGAACAGAATATTCTCTCCAAGGCCAACAGGTCATTTTTGCTGTCTGCAAAACCTCTATATTCAAGTTTCAAACTCTCAACTTCAGCATTTTGTCAAAATCCAGCCTGAAAATTTTCTCTTCTCTTCTGATGTGTGCATCAGATACTTTGAAGGCAGCACCCACACACTTGCTTTGAGAACTTCAGCTATTATAGCCATATAGCAATTACTCTTCTGCTATTGGTTGTGAAATAAATAACCAAAACAAGAACTCTACATCTGTCTTAACCAAGTTAATAACAAGAAAACATGCAGCCATGTTTGGGAACTCATTAGCAAAAAGCACAGACATACAGACATTCCCTTACACAAAACCTCTTTCACTAGCATCAGATATAGAATACTTTCTGCATTTGTCACCTTTCAGGTCTGAGTTTCCAGCACGCTCCTTGTTATACGCAATTAGCCCCATGCCAAGGTTTGGTACCTTTCGTAATAAATCCTTGACCACATTTGCTTCAGGCTTGGCAGCTCTGGAAAGGCTCTATTCATCGGGGCAGCAGCGAGCCACAGGACTCACCACACCGCACAACTCACTCGCAGAATTCCAGCACGCTACAGATTTCAACAAACCATCCCCTCCCTCCTCTTCTCAAACAGCCTGACATATGACTGTGATTAAGTAGGATATAAAAAAGCTCCAATCAATTTTTCTCTTTTTCATCCCTCACCTCCCTTTTTCCACCTCTTTTCCTTTCAGACACCCCCCCACCCCCCAAGAAACCCTCCCTTCTCTTCCCCCACTGCACTTTAGGTAGGAATCCATAACTTTTTTTTGCCTGTATTTAAAACAGTAACCATCTGTTATTTCCAGGAAGGCTGTCTCTCCTTCTCAGGTTTCTTCAGCTTCGGAGCACTACCCTCCCAGCAGAGCATAAGGCTAGCTCTAGGCTGGGAACGCTCTCTGGGAGGCACCTGAGAAGAACAGCACAACCAACAGCAGCACGAACAACCACTGGCCATCGAGCCATCTGTTCATGGACAACGCAAACAGAAAAAAACTTACATGTTTTCCAGCATTCAGACAGCTAAAATGACAAAGAGGGAGCTGGGAGAGGACCCGCAAGCACGTAAGCCATAGAAAGCATGAGTGGGAAAACAGTGTTCTCCATAGTACGTAAACTGGATTTCTCTTCACGCTGTGCTGAGGGTCACTCTTGCTGGGAACACTGGGATAATCCATTTCTGGCATCCAAAAACCCATTTGGAAGACAGTAGAGCCCCAGGTAAAGAGGCCTCGTCATGCAATGTTCCAATTAGGCCTCGAATAAGCTTTTCTTCTAACAAAGAAAGGCTGGAAAAACCTCTGGTAACTCAGTATTATCTCTTCTTTCATAGAGGGGAACCACAACTGTTACATTAGTACTCCATTCGACTCAGGGTACCCGTACAATGCCTTCCAGCAGAGCCAGAGCACCTTTGCACATGCTTCAGTCCTCCTTTCAGCTCCAGGCACACATTCCCAAAGCTTCATCTTCTTTCTCAGCAACATGGACCCAATGACATTTAAAGAGTATAAGCTAAGCTCCAAAGAAGAGCTGTAGCTCAAGGGCGCAGTCAAGAATCAAGAGACAACATGCAAAAGGGTCATGTTGTATTAACAGGCCAGGTTTCGTGCAGGTCTGATTTCTGCTGGAGTCCCTCTTTTCGGGATCCATCCTTCCCAGAGAACCTCCCCTCTGCCAGAAGGCTGTTCACGCCAAAGCCTGCATCCAAATTACAACACCTCCTTTCAACATGATAAAGCATAAGATCATGCTGCAGCTGACTACTCCCAAAGGCAAAATCTAATGAGAAACTAAAAGAGAAATTAAACCAGGAGTTTATCTAATTACTGCCTTTGCCATGTTAACCTACCCCTTTACCGTGCCAAAACGCTAACCTAAATATGCATCCTAATTTTATGTCATCACTTTGCTTGCCTGGAGCAACTGAATACCATAATCCACAGTCAGATTTCCTCATTTTCTGGGTTTTTTTTCTCCCTAATCCATTTTTTCCTGAATCCAAGACTTTCAAATTAGTAGAACAACTGCCTATGGCACAGTGAAGTCAGACAATACACCTCATCAAACTGTAGCAGCCACAGAAGGTATTTGATTCATCTAAAGACAAGTCAAACTTGCCCAAGACTTTTAAAGCTTATGCCTAATCTCCTTTCAAAAAGCCGAGTTCACCTTCTGCTCAAGCAGTGCCTGTTCATGCATCCCAGCTCAGTTTCCTACAAGGAGGACACAATTTCATTCACGGCTTTTGGAGAACTCAATTACGCAGCATCACATCGTGTTTCCAAGGTTGCTATTTACCTCAACACAAAGCACCACTGTAATGGGAACAAGAACTGGAAAAGCTAAAAGATTATTTAATAAAACAAGGCTAAATTTACACATTACCTTGAAGGATCCTTCAGGAGTTCTTACACAGCTCTCTCCTGACCGCTCCATGACTGAGTACATACAGCCCTGGGACAGAACAGCACTTAAGCATCCCCAAAAGCCTTTTGCAAGTACAGAGGTGGGTATATGAAGTTCTACCAAGTTAAAGACATCCAGCACATACAGCCTGTTCCTTTGTTACTAAAAGTGAGGAAAAAAAATGGAATTGGAGTTTCTGCAACTTGCTCTTATCACCAACCATTACTCTTGCTTCTAAATTTACCAAACCTTTCACAGACAGCAGAGAAGTGTAGATGTTTTACATGAGTATGAATGGTACCAGCCCTACTTAGAGGCAAAAAGCTTGACATTCCCTGAAAGTCCAATCCATCCGTTTTTACAAATACGTACACTTAACTTTAATCTAAGCACTATTTACAAAAACACATACAGACATAAAAGAGCATAATAAATTAATAGCTTACAAGAGGCAACAATGACTAATGACAGATCTTACTTTCCTTTCCAAAGCACTGGCCCAAGGGAACACTGCAGATAAAATTACCTAAGTTGACTTTCAGTGTTTCTGTTAAACCAAAACTTTGGTGTATTCGGAACTGTCTGTGTGATGTTTCCCAGCTGGAAGACATATGCTTTCGTAAACAATTCAGGACTTTAATGTGACCTTACGGCCGTCATCTTCTTTCATACAGCCAAGGGATATGCTTGTTAGTTTATATAGGGTTAATCTTATCCATCAAATTCTCCTGCCTGAACACTGATATTGCCTACTTGTGGTCGTACTGTCAATAGAGCCTGCAAAAACCTCTCCAGTAATCCAACTCCTGGTCACAGAAAACAGTCGGTAAAACTGTAAAAAGCAGTTGTGCACAACCCTTCATGGGTAATTACTGCATGAGTGAAATGGTTCAACCCAGATAAATATGCTCTATAAATTGTTTTAAATCTACATGCTTGTCCCGTATTTCTTTTGATGAAAATTGTCACCAGTGACTATTTGGTGCAGCCAAATTCATACATATAAACGATGAGTGTTACCCGAGTCAGAGCTGCAAGTTCAGAGGCAAAACAAGACAATACTCGGAAATTGTTGACACTGCTGCAGCTGCACGTAAATGTCAACTCTTGAGAGCTTACTTTCAGTGTAGTTATTGACGTAAACGTAGTGGATAGTGTGTTATAAGATTGAGCAGTGAAAGTGCCACTTCTTCTCTAACCTAGGTAAAACCGACCGGCATTCACCAGAGCTTTTCACCTCCCACATCTCGTGGTGCAGGGATCACTTACTGAAATCTGCATAGGCTTTTCTGTTCACTTTATCCTGGACTGTAATGCGATTATACATGGAAGAACAGCATGTGTGCAGAGGCATTTGTGATTAAAACATGACAACTATTTTCTCTCACAATTTCCTCTTTTTTTTTTCTTCCCTAAATTACCTTTTCCAACACATTTCCCAGGTGATCACCTCTTTTCTTCTAACTGAACTGTTTGTTTTCATTATCCTGCATTCCTCTTCAAACTTTTACCAGCCCCATGCCCATTAAAAGCCCACAAGTTGACCAAACTTTGAAAATATTAACAAATATTTAAAATGAAATTAAAAGAAAGGACACAGTTTTCAACACTCTGTTGATAAGATTTCCGCATATGAAATATTACCGCACCATCATCTGCTCTGAGGATGCAATTCCACAAACATTTACTCCACGAAGGCCACTACTCCCTGTCCAATAATAAATTTTATGACATTTCTGTCATTCATCATGCTCAGCTACATGTTCCAGAGTCCCGGTTACAGTTCACCACAACACCAGTTATGCTGATAAAATCATGCCATAGATCTCTGACAAATTCCCATGTTAAAAATAGTATCATTCTGTCTTTTAGTACCACTCCTGTGTAGGAAAAACAGTTACACCATGGCAGCGAAAGGCACAAGTTTTGTGTTGGAGGAGAGGTTGGGAGAAGGGAGAAGAGAAAGCAGCCTGTCATGGAAAATCCTCTTCGCAACAAGAGAAAAAAAAAATAACCTCCTCAAATTATACTCTGATAACTACTAGCTTTCAGATAACAGCCCAATTTACTTCAACACAACTCAAATATTTAATAATATTAAATTATTAATATATCAATATTTCATCTGTAGTCATAATAATTGCACGTTGTGGTTCAGTGAGCAGGTAACTGAAGTTTGCGGGTGCTCAGTACCTATAAAATCAGCAAAAGCTCAGGACAAAAAAAAAGCTGAACTAGTACCCAAGCCATTCTGCTGATAGAAATAAATTTTTTAAAATGTTTTAAAAAGTAATTTTATCTTGCTAGATTTTATGCCAGATCAGTTATCATCCTTCTTCCTGCAGCTGGTAGGAGGCAGCTATAAATACCTCATTGTGCGCTCCTGCCAAGCTGACAAAAACGCGAGCAAGTTCTCACATCTGACCTGGTTCGAATTCACAAGGCTTGGCCACGCGGCAGCGCGCAGACGTAGCGACAAATATTGATGATCACAACCCCAGAGGGTGACGGGTACTGTTCGACTTCACAATGCCAGGGCTTACTCACCAATACCTGGGATCAATACAAGGACTTCCACAATATGTTAAAATGGGATTTTCAGCTGCAACGTTAACTTATTCTTCTTTAAACATATGTAAATGAATAAAGCAATGTTTCTAATAATTACTGAAATTTAAAAAAAATAAATCTTATCACACATAATCAAAATCTTTTGGCACATTTTAAAGTCTTAGATCTGATGGGAAACTTCCCATTTACTTCAGTGGGGTATGGATCAGGCTTTTCATCTCCTACCTGTAAGCTCATTCAGCTCCAGCTTAGACTTGACAAATTCCTGCCAACTTTACCATGTCACTTCTTAATAAACTGCTTTTTAACTGAAGTTAACTGAAAGCTGGAGCTTTTGATGAGTGCTTGCAATTACATTTTCATTTCCCTTCATCGACTACACACACAAGTGCTGTAAATCTCTATCATTTTAAATGAGGTCTTCAAGGGTAATTTTGGCAGCCAAACAGGAGCATGCATCGTGTTTGAAGTACTGTAGGATCCTTTTTTTTTTTTTAATCTTTTGGACTCAGATCTGAAAGTCTCAAACAAATTCATTGCTCACCTATCGCAGATGACATTTTAATTGTAGCTTTTAACTACACATAGGCTAATGGAGGAAAATTGAGTAGAAATTTCTTTGAGTATATGTTCAGATGGAGAGGCTCTACTAAGAGATCTTATTTTGCGCTGCTGAACTTTATTATTAAGGTGATACCTATGAATATTGTTAAATGCAACTGGGAAAAAAAAGCACTTGAAAATAAACTTTATGATTTCAGAGGAGTTTTTTTTAAAGTTTATTTGCAGTGTGTAAGCACTCAAAATCCAAACGTAATTTCATCCTTCATGGTGTTATGGAAACAACTTCTAAAATCTCCATATCTGCCACCCCTTATTGTTTATGGTTTTTTATTCTGCCAAAAATGCCCACAGT
>NW_009623000.1:7884-12813 GCF_000690535.1 Cariama cristata
ATATATATATTTATATTCCCAGAACTAGAAATTCTCGTAGGAGTAACCTGGTGATTTTATTTATTTTGCTTTCAGCCATTGACAAATTTATTCACTCCCAGTCAATATTGTTATCCTCATAAAAGATGTTCTTCCAGGTGGTCTTTATATGCAAAGCTTCACTGACAATATTTACTTTTGTGAAAGTGTTTTAAAAGCACAGAAGGATGGGAACAAAAAAAGGGAAGCGGAATTCCCACACTTCACAGCTATATGAAACAAAAAGGAATGTGTACTTACCACCCCGAGCCTCTCTTCACATGGTACCACATTTGCTAAGGTCCTTCTTTCTCCTTTGTAGCACTAGCGTTTAGTGCAATTCTTCATGTGTCTATAAACACTAGAGATATACGTGGAATAACAGTATTCATAGGTTTCATGCGTTTGTGGGCGTTTTAGATATGTATACTTTATTTTGAGAAAGTTTGCCTCAACTGCAGAAACCTTGAGACTAAAACCTGTTTCTTTCAGCTTTGCCAAAATAAGCGATGCTTTCTGATGCAGCTTTGCAACATTCATTGCGTTTATTTTTTTCTTCTTGCGAATGATATTTTATAACAAACATAACTAGCTAAATGCAACTGGAAAGCTATTAACGTAAAAGAAGTAGGAATCACCTATTACATCTGCTTTTTGTAACAAAGGGCTACAAAGACTAAATTGAACATTCATCCCTGTTTATCTGCACCAATACTCCTGGAAGGGAAGCCTGACATCTAACCTCAAAAACTGCAAGGTGTCTTATGAGGCATAAAAAAAGGAAATAAAAATGAAAAAGGAAAATACATGCTGCAGATAACCTACAGAAAATTACATATGTAAATAACATACTTCAGCATTGAAACCTAAAAGAAGCAAGTATAAGTACTCAACTGATAACTATTTTAAATAAAGTATCGATTTGAAGATGAAGACATTTGAGGATTTTGATGTCTGATTATCAAGAAAATTCTTTGTTAGATGAAAGCAGTTAAACAGTGCATCTATGTTAAAAACTTCATAGAAAAGCTACTTTTCATGCACATCGCTGCAAAAACCGAAAGGCAGAACACTTTACTAACTGAAACTGCAAAAATGTGTTTCTAGCACACAACCACGTAAACTAACAGAAAAAACAGAGTAACATACTAGAGGAGAACACTACCAATGGTGCTCAGTCACCCACTGCCATCAATGGGTGCCTTTCTGCTGACCTTGGCGAGATGTGGGTGAGGACGTACCACACGTAAAGCCCTTGCTGCACAAAGTTCTCCAACTTTGGAAGCAATCTTGAAACCTGCACTCAACATTTTAAAACACACATTTTCTGATGGGAAATGTAAATATGAAGGAATACCTATTAGAGCAGAGAGCAACGACTTGTACATTAGACCAAAGAGAAAGGCTTGGAATTATAGTTTTAGACTGTGCTGGAAACTTGATGATCAGTATTAAAACATTGCAGAAGATCAGTACAAAGTAAGTTCATGCAGAAGCCTGACTTGAATACTCATAATAATTCCTTTCCTCAAGCCAATAAAACCTGTTCTCATAGGGGTTGTATTTCTTTACTCAAGTTAAAAATCTAATTTATCACTGAAGCTACGTACCTGGTATATTTTATAAAACCAATAACAATACAATATTAAAAAAGTTACCTAGAATTCAGTGAAAAGTTCTAAATGCACTTTAAGATATTCCACAAAGCCTAAAAACATCCTTAAATCAGTATGAGTGCTCCAGACTGAAAGACTAAAATATATATTCTAACTTAGAAAGCAATTGATTCATTCACAAAATACTCATGTCTACTTTATACCAGAAATTTTATGGAAATTGCCATAAAGGTCTGGTACCTAAAAGAATCTTTTACTACAATTTTTTTGTAACTAATGTCATCTTGACTTCCCAACTATACTATCCTACTTTGAGCAGGGCTTGAAAATTTAAAAGCTTATATGAAGTTATAGTCCTAAAACCTATTACCTTCATTGAAAAATTGGTGCTTGATTTTTGCAGACCTTTTCAAAATGCAGAAACAGAGATTTATATATTAACTCCAGCAGCATTAGGCTTTAGATGCAGCTAAATAACTTATTCCAGAAGCAAGACACTTCAACCTAAAACATGATACATTGCTTGATTAAGGATTAGTTATGTGATCCTAAACACTTACAACAGGAAATGTGGAAAGCCTGGTTGCTACCTAGCTATACTTAAAAAAAAAAATCTTACAAAAAAGTTTACATCTGCACTATATAAAATAAATGTAAATACAGACATCATAAACAGAACAACCTGTATATACAACCACACAAAACCACCGTGTCTCCCTTTCCCCCCACCAAAATTGATACTTGTCTCAAAAACCGAAAACAAAGCACTGCTTATAAAAAGACAAATACAGATTTATTTAAACACCACCTTAAATAAGCAAATTTGGCTACAACTCACCTTTGACAGCACATTACAGCCACACTGAAGTTGTTTGTTTAATCTGTCCTAGTAAAAGCAGCAAAGACTAACTAGCCAAAAAAGCTTACTGCTCTCAGAAACTGCAATGGTTTTTGAGAGCTGTTTGCCAATTGTAAATTCTATTGTTATGACTCACACTTGTTTTCAAAAAATTGTAGCATCATATCACACATCATACAAGACCCAAAAAGCTGTGGGGTACTTAAATATTTGACAATGATGGAAGTTAATTCCTCTTGGGTCATGCCAAAATAACTATCAGAGAACTGGTGAGAGTCATGACATATGTGAACTTGCTCATTAACTGCTGAGAATCTCACCATTTCTAACCATCTTTTTATGGACTTATATACAGGCTAATATTATAATCTTGATTTTAACATATTTGTATACAGTGCCCTTTCCACACGGCATATTTGTATCCTGTCAGCAGTTGCTTCCTCAAGCTATTGAGACAAAAAAACCCACCCCATATTAAAGTGGTACCCCTGTCTCTTCAGAATGAACAATCCATCAAGTCTCAGGATTTAAATACATAAATAAATAAATTCCCTTTCTCTATTCAGTCCTGGGATCAGTCTCTCCTCAAGCAGCACCTTAAGAAAGCATGATTTTGTTCTTCATTCCTCAAGTCTGAACAACTGAGTTTTTTTCCCGGAGTTTAAATTAATGACTAACATCACCACCAGCACCCTCCAACCCTCCAGTTCCTTGGTATGACTCTTTAGGACAGTCATAAAGCTGCAAAGAAAGAGACAGAACACTCCATGGCTTTTAAACAAATGCTACCACATTTTAAACACGTGCCTGTTTGCAAAAGCTCTATTGCTCAAACCACTTGTGGTTTCTCAGCACTTCTTTTTTGAATGATTGTGTCTTTATAAAATAAACATGTTTGAGACTAAAATTACTTGCGTGTCTGTTGGGAATAATTATAAAATTAGCTCGTTCTAATTTACACTTGCGGGTTTTAAAAACATAACCAAATAGCACAGTGAGTCTCCTGGTGAAACCAAAGCCTGGCATGTCAAACATGGTTTAGATCATGCATATGGACCTTGATTTTCTCCGTGCAGCAGTAGCCTGATCTCTGCAGCAGGCTTAGTCATTTGGTTTTGTCTCCTAATTCTCCAAATAAGTATTCCCATTTGTAGGTCTCCAGAGACGTTCTTATTCATTCATCTTGCCAATAGGTTGGGCAATATATTATACAAATCATTCAGTTCCCGACACAGAGCTGTGATTATCAAAATGCAGTATCTTCAGGCACAGTTTCAGTAGTTTGCAATATGTTTTCCAGCCATAACACATACAGAGTTCTGGCTGCTGAACATCTTAGGGTCCCGAATATGATGGAGGGATGTGCTACGGTTTCAACTACATTACCTAGGAACATATTTAAGGTCTGGCTAGCACTGTTCAGGGGAGCAACACATGATTTATTTCAGCTGTGTCCTTCAGTCCCACTGATTTCAGTGATCTAAATTATGGTTTTCCAGGAAGAGAAATTATCACATTATCACAATGCTTCTATTGTACTACCCTGGTGCAGCAGATGACATTTTTGTGTATTAGGTAGTCGTAACTGCAGATAATAATTTCCAGGGAACTGCAATGATCAGCTTATTTCTAAAGTGTTTTCTCCTATTCTAGTAAACAACACTGGTTGATGCAGTCAGTGTTTTAATACTAATATGCCAGGATTCAGTTAAAATAGTCTCAGGCAGCAATAGGCAACTGGCAGATCAAAACCTGACTTAGCATCCTCCTCTTGCTCTGGACTTGCCACCTTTTCAGCAGTGGACTTGCAACTCCACAGATCCACAAGATGTGCATTTGTAATGAAAATCATCCATTTTGTACGATGACATAGGTTTGTTTCCACTCCCAGTGGCTAGAACAACTTCTGTTATGCATCCTACAGCTTGTCTTTTTATCCAAGGCCAGGGAAGACGCAAATTGTACTTTCTGTACCAAGATAAGGTGGGTTTAGTTTCTGCATTTACATCCTGCTTTTGATCCCTCAAGGCTGCAAAGGTTACGTTACCCTGCCCTTGCCACCGAAACTTGGTTTACCTTATTTTCACCTTTTCATAAATACTTGAACAAGTTTTTTTTTCTTTTAATCACATCGAAGCCAATACTTTAGCCAGCAGCTTCTCCATGCATAGTCTGTGGTTTCAGACTTGTTCCACATTTCACAGGCACTGTAAATTCTCCTTCCTCTATCTTAGTTTTTTTGTGGCACCTCTGCTCCTTCACCCCCTGCAATATAAATATGTATCTCAACAGAATCTCATTCTCAACCTGCCCCAACTCCTGCCAGGTCTAGTAATAAATCATACCATCAACCCTTTCGCTCCCTCTACCTCCCCTACTTAAAAAGAAAGAAAAAAAAAGGGGGGGGGGGGGGGGGGCAGGAAGAAAAAAGCTTGT
>NW_009623000.1:12844-15732 GCF_000690535.1 Cariama cristata
AATTCTCTCAGAGTTCGGTTGGCCCATTCCAGGGGGATTACACCACCTAATTGCCTACAAGCTTCTTGTACTCCCTCACCAACTCCTGTCACCTCCTCCTCACTAGAGGAAATTAAACATTACTCTCTTCACACGAGTACTGGTGATGAGAGAGTATTTGTGGACAGGTAGGAAGGGAAAATCCCGGATTCAATCTTCCTGGGCCATCTCCTGCCTTCCAGGATACTTGCTGCACCCCTAGTTTGAGAATCTCTTTATTGTCCTTGTTATCCATACATATATGTGTGTACATATATGCATATCTATGATAATATGTATATTCTATATACAGAATATTTAGATATGTGCATATAGAACACATACATACATGTGTATCTTCCAGATGTGTTTCAAACACAGACACACCACACATGGATTTAAGTGACCGTGCAGGGCGCAAAGCACCACAGCCTACGTGGCCACTGCTCAACATCCTCCAGTGCATTCTCGGGAGTGGATTCATTCTCTAGCCCAGTATAAAAGTCAATAGTAAACACCGTATTTAAAAGCCTGAACTACACATGGGGTATTTTACCAGTGTGGTTTTTCAAGTGCACTTGAGTTTACCTTCTGGCTATTCTAAAGAATGAGTAACCTGTTCCACTCCATTCAGCAACATCCACTCCTCCCCCAGCCTCCCTCGTCTGTGTTAATCACCTTTTAAACACAAAAGAAAATCAGCCGCAATGTGAGCAAGAGGTGTATTTTAACCAGATACGTTCCCCAGCATTTATATATTATGGTAGTCACCTAAGCTGAAAACTGTTTATCAGTAATTTGAAATGGACTATTTTGTTAGACTATGAATCAGGAAAGGTAGCAAGATGTTCCCTGGCATAATTTTCTACACAAATCAGCCTTGCTCTGTTGATCTTTGTTCTACATTATAACATGCAACCAAGTCATGCATTGATAAACTGAGAGTCATGAGAACAGTTATTGAAAGACAGCTCCCAGTCACAAAACATCGTACACTTCACCGACTCCGTGACTCCATCGCCAGCTATACACAGGACTAGAAATGTCAGTGCCACTTGATTCTCCTCCTTCAATGGAAGGATTGCAATAAACCTTTCCAACTGCAGTTATTGCCTGTTTCAGAGGCTTGGGTTTATATTTTGATCATTAGATTACAATCAATGAGTGGAAATATTCAAAACAAACAAGTCAAGACAACGTCCAACT
Source organism: Cariama cristata (assembly GCF_000690535.1). NCBI lineage: Eukaryota > Metazoa > Chordata > Aves > Cariamiformes > Cariamidae > Cariama > Cariama cristata. The sequence continues at coordinate 14,069 of NW_009623000.1, forward strand.
TCCTGGAAAGTTAAGCTCCCCCAGCAAACCAAACCTTTCAGCAGTATTAAAGCTCTGTTCACATTTAAGGAAAACAGCAACCCTATTTTCCTTGCTTCGTTTGCGATATAACCCTCATTCCTGCATTTTGTTTCCAAAAACATCACAAAGTAGATCAAGCTCCTTTGAGGCAAATATTACTATTGGGGACAGCATTTGCTTTCTGACGCAGCGCTCTCTTCAGGGAGAAGACCAAGCAGAACACGCACGTGCTCTGTCATAAAGCAGACAAATAGGAAGCGTGATGCTGCCCCAAGGAGTTCTTGACTTTAAAAAAGGGTCAAGGAAGAAAGAATTAAGGCACACATGGGGAGGATTGTTGGGTTTGGACTTGAACTACGTTGTGATGAAAAAAATTATACCATTCTTCATAACTGGGAAGGAAGACATCGGAAAGCTGAAGGACAGGTCCTCGCGAGGGGAAGGACAGAAACCGAGTTTTCCCAGCCCATGACGTTAACTCGGACCACTCCCGGAAAAAAGCAGAGCTGAGCTGGCAGCCCGCTGGCATCCTCAGTTTTCAAAGCATTTGTCCTACACTCACACACGATTTACAGAGTTAAACTTTCAGTGTATAATACAGAAGCATATAGTGTTGAAAATAAGGCTCAATTAATATTTAAGGGCAGTCTGTTCAGACCCGGGTGCAGGTAGGACGCAGGGAACAGTTAACATTTTTCTTCATGAAGCCTGCAGCCATTGCAAGAGTATTTAAGCTGAAGAAGTAGTTATGATACGGGGAAGCACCAGAGCTCACAGACTGTAATTTTCTTTCAGTGATACCATTAACTGATCCTGCCTGTATAGCTCAAGTCCCTCCCACAGCTACACATGAGCACTGATTCAACACAGCCAGAAACTGAAATCTGCCGCTGATTACGTTTGGGAATTTTTGTCATTAAGTGCAATTCTTAAGTTTATCAGTAGCCCAAAGGGTTTAAGTATGAACTCTGAGCTCTTCCACTCTCCCAAAGTAACACAGAGCAAGTGAAGCGCTGCTGCTCTCTCTGTGCACCCACAGGGAACCACACACTCCAGAGACTTCAGACATACTGATTTTTTCTAAAGAGAGGAAGAAGCACAGCGAGTCCGATCTAGCCTGTTACATATATCACTGAGCAAGGCCTAATGGCTGCACAAGAAGCATGCAGCAGTCTCTAAGGAGGAATAACTTCTGCTCAATGTTCAGAAAATGCAAGAGCATGTTGTTTCACCAGAGGACTGTGCTTTATACAGGCAACCGAGTCTTACAAGGATAGGAAGAAAATTATTTGCCTCTAACCAACAAATTAACACAGTAGGTACAGTACTGTTAAATATTTAAAGCTATTACTTTAAATGAGTTCTCCAGTGCAGGGAAGGAGGGAAAAAAAGAAAGAAACAAATAAAGAAAAGTCAGACTTAATTAGATCCTAACCCAGTAAATTCTCATTTCCTTCAACATGAGTTTTGCCAGAATGAGATTAAGCTCAGACCATATTAATTTATCTGTAAACTATTATTAATACATTTTCATGTAACGTTAGCATAGCAGTTTCCCCCTCTGCATCTTTAGCAATCTAACGCTCAAACACATTCCTTCACTAGGAGTCCATGAGTTCTCCAATAGATGTACCTCTTCAGCA
>NW_009623000.1:15763-21204 GCF_000690535.1 Cariama cristata
TTCTCCTTTCATGATTAATTGAGAATTCATCCAATAGCAATTTAATCTTTGAGATTATATGTGCTGAGTAAATTTTAAAAGGTAAAAAATGTGAACATTTGAAACGATGGGGCAATGGGTTCACAAATCGCAAGGAGGGGAAGGACAGAAGCACCAGGGTACTTAGAAGGATTTTATTGAACTCAAGGGAATTTTTCATATTTATCAGTGGATACAAGATCAAAGCTAAAGCTTAAATTCAGGAACCAGTCAAAGAATTTGGAACATTTTTATACCAAAAATATTTCAACTGTATGTTTTGCTAAGCAAGAAGTCAGCGTAACTCTATACATTAATATACAACAACTCATATCACCATCCAGTTAAACACAATGCTGAACAAGCCAAAAGTGGATTTGCAGATAGCATCACACAATAGGTAATGATCAGCTTGTGCTCGTTAAAACACATTACCACCCTCAATTAGAGACTACAGCCTCTGTCAGATAGGAAACGATAAATGACCATGTATGAATTCCAGCCCCTTTGAATAGAAACCAAAACAGGCTGATGCTCCCTACCTGCATAGCACTGCACGAAAGACACACAGATGGTCAGTCTGCTGCACGCGTGGAAGCTGTTAAACCAGACCAACCCCATTCTTTACGGTTGTCACATCAAACCTACTTACAAACACTTTTCAAAATTTGCCAAATGGAAATAAGGAAGGATGGTACTATGTTGATTTCTGCACCAAAAACTGCAATTAAGAGTTCAACACTAAGTTGCACGCTATACCTTTAAATGTTTCTTGCAGGTTTTAATTTAACAGTCTGTAAAATTTATAAAACATCAGACCTTTTAGCACAACATGAAGCAAGAGCATTGGGGAAAACATGCCCCTGAAAAGACTTCCAGAGTTTTATTCCCTTCTCCGTCTCCTGCTTCTGTCAAGCAGAACTAGGATGGGCATTTGCTGCTTAATTTTGAAGGTGTATCTCAATTAAAATAGGTCTCAAGACCCTTCTTCTCTTATCCATTTTTTTCGAGAAGTGGCATGGATAGAACTCTACTGTTTTTAAGAGCTTTAGGTGAGTGTGTGCAAGCATGATGGAGTAAACTTGGGCAAGCCAGTTCAATGGCATATGGAAAATGTCACCAAGTTCCAGCAGTAGAACAAATTGCTACCCACTTTTTCATGCTGATCTACAGGTACTTGCTTATCTTCAGAGCCTTTACTGATACCTGTGGTAGAATTACACATTCCGTTCCCAATACAAGTTATGTTATCACATACTGAACTTACTACAAAGCACAGAACTTGAAAAAAAATAACCCAAAATAAACAAACCCTCCATTGACAAACTTTCTATGAGCTCGTAATAATGAACAGTGTCTTATCTTTATCAACAGATGCTGTCTTACCTTTATCAAGAAAAGCTGAAATGCCCCTTTCTCCTATTCAGCTCCCAAGAACAAAAGAAATGAACTCCACCCTGTGGGCAAAGAACATTTTTTAAATGTTTAGTGATATTCTGAAAGAAAGTTTAAATCATTACAAAATAATACAGACCTTCCAATTCTGGTATGATACTCAGGTAAAAATATAATGATATGTGGAAAAGCCCACTGATTGCATATAGCTAGTTACATATTTACTACAGTATTTCAACAAGTAACATGGTAAATGCTCCTATGAACTGCAGCCCATTGATAGTCAAATATTCAACAATAATATTTTATAAGGAAAATTACACTTTTATTTATTAGGTCAGCTTCCAAGAGAAAATGGCAATATTTCAACCCATTATGAAATCTTCAACCACACAGGTTTCTTTAATATCTTAATAGAGGTCCCAGAAGAATAAGATAATGTGACACACATTACTAAAAATAATTCTGGATGCCCTAATAATTCACATATCTTATAAACTAAGGATCACTGCTCCCCTCTGTTGTAACAAACACAGGAACCCAAACACTTCCACAGGCGTAGGATGGGATTTGTGTGGCAACAGACGTTACAAGTCTTAGGGCGAGATCAACAGTCTCGCAAGCAGCCGAGAGATCAAGATTAATTTATTCTGCAACACAGCCATAAAAGCTTTACTGAAGTCCTCACCAAGAGCAGTTTCAGTCAACTGCAGAGGACTGAAGACAAGGCTGGAAAATTAATCATGGAGGCTAGAAACAAAAGAGAAAAGGAGATGGAGCAACAGCTACAGTAGGATCACGATGACGATGAAGGCTGCTGGAGGATGAACGCATTACACGCTTTTAGTGTAAGGAAAAGCAATTTCATGGCTTGAACAAAAGGCACAAGAACGCAGAGGCACAGAGAGAAACAGGAAGAGCAGATCTTTTGCTTCTTTGCTCTTTAATTAACTACTCCATTATCGCACTAGAGTGTGAAGCAGAAATTATTCATTTAGACAGCTTCCCTAAAATTTTTACAATGTCACTGCTTATCTTATCTGAAGTAGTTTTACACATATCAACACCAATTCAAGAGTTGCAGAATGGCTCCATTTCATTCCTCTCCCAAACAGTGCCCAAATATTTATCATTTCTTTCACAATACTGGAAGAGCTAGAAATTTTGCAAGGTCATAAATACAACTGACTTGCTGATAACGGACCGATTCAAGTAGCTGTCCTTGTTCCTACAGCAGGTTTATTATTCTACAATTGTTATAATCTGTTGTTCGAAAGGAAAAATTAATGTGGTTTGTTATTAAAGAAAATATCTAGGTAATTAAGTGCCACTAATCAGATGTGGCACTTTTTAAATATGCAACTAGCTTGTAATGACATTGTGAATTCACAGTGTACGTTACACTTTCCCTTTTTGTGGGATAAAAGAAAATCTCCCTGCATTTTTTTCATACCAATTCTGTGAACATTTGTGTATAGAATACACTACTGAAGTGAGTTGCGATCGTTCGGGTTTGCTTCTAAACAACAGAGACCAGGTGCTAATGGTGAGTACATCTTCCCCAAAATACCTCTAACATTAACATCTTGGGAGCTCTCATGCATCCGTAATACATATTTCAACTTAGATTAAAAGTCAGAAAAATTACTCCCTTCACTTCCTAAGTGATTCACTGAACAGATTTTGAAAGCTTCCTTTTTCATTGCTGAAATTCTTTAAAAGGGCCCAAATACTGCAGATTCCACCCTTTCCCATGCATCAAGTTGTGCGTGTAAGGTCATATCCGTTCTGAAATGCTAAGTTAAATTGGGTTTATATATCCTAGAGGTTTGTCTGGTGTTGACACACAAAGCTACAGGTAGAAAAGGTTTGGTTTACCAACTTATTTTCAATCCACTCTGTATCAATGTTTCATCACCAAGTTATTTTAACAGCACACGTTTAAAACAACAACTTTCACCAACACCAAAAACTTTCTCAAGTTAGTAAGCATTCACACAGCTCTGCTTCCCTCTGTCTTCCCACAGCCTCTGTTTAAAGAAGAGGGAGATGCACGACTCTTGCTTGGTCACAAAGTGATGTTGCAAGTCCAGCCGTCGGCAAACCAAGGCTTCGCAGGATGACTTGTGACTTGCCTGGCAGCCACCCAGGGCTACGGTGAAGGGTTGCCCCTACAAGTTTCCCCACCGCGAGGATCCCACCCAGTAAGGGACATAAAACCTCCAAGTTCAAAGTAATAAGGATCGTAATCAAGCACAGCAATTTCAGGATTGAAAACCAAAGTATTATTTATACTTTAATATTAAACTCTTTGAAGTCTACATTACCTAAAATTTCCCTCCAGAGCAAAGGTTTTACGTTATAAGGGAATGACTTAGGGGCTAAAAAGTGATTTCCAGTAAACTGTAATGATTTCAGCTTCTATCTGAAGCGCGACCATCTTCCAGTAAATCTAGCTCAACCTTCCAGCTTCTAAAAAGTACGTCATCTTATTTGAGAATGCTTTCCACTCTTCTCCTTAATCTATGTAATTTATTATTTTTTTTTGTGTGACTTAGAGGAGGTGCCTAACAAACATTTCAGCCGGCATTTGACCATACGTTACCTGTATGGGCTGGGTTAAAATGTAAAGATTTTTCTTTATATTACCCTCAGAAAGACAGAAAAGCCTAGAAAAACAATGCATAAAAAATAAGCAGTACAATTTATGCTGTGCTTTAGCAGACCAATATAGCTGCAATTTGACAATCATGTGTCTGACCCCAGAACTGGTACATAACCAATACAGGAGCCAAAGAGGTCAACGCCCATAAAAATGTGAAGATGATTCAGTTAGCATTCACTCTAAATTGCACACAAAACACCCGTAATCCTGAGCTAAGTTATCATTCCTATTAAACCCTGCAAGAATAGAGACAGAGAGTTGAATTTAACACTGGCTGATGCAATCCAGGATTTCATGAGTAAGTTGATACTGATACAGCAATAAAAAGCTGGGAAATAACCGAAGTAACCACAAAAATGTCCCGTTTCATACAATAAGGAAGCTTTTTGCCACAACTGATATTTGTTTTGACTTCTTAAACAACGCTAAATAACATTTTCCTCCTCCTCTCACAGCTCTTTCAGGAGGAGTCCACTCGCTCCGACAGCTCGTGGCACGAAGCTGACCAAGGACCAAAGGCTCCCCGGCCGCTAAAAGAAGAGGGTGCCCTTTCCCCCTCCCACCGTTTGTCAGCCTTGCAAAGGCTGAGAGAGAAGCACAGCTTGGAATAATTACACAGATAGTTTGGGGGGTAATTAAACAAATTACTCAGAATCAATAGCATTTAAAATCTATGGAGAAAATTAATAGATGCCATCAGAAAGTTTCTAAGGGAGACAGATTACAGAAAAGTGCTACAGCATGAGGAAGATGAGATTTCACTTGATGCAGCCTCCAAGGGGCAAAAAAACTGAATGGAAAAGCCTATGAGAAATTTTTTAGTAAGATGGATAAACATAACATACGTAAATACGTAGTTTGATTGTAGAAACCCAGATAATTCTTCTGGACATCAGTTTTCAATCAGTGGCTTCAGTTCTCAAATTACACAACATTATGACAGAATGAAATCAATTTAATGCATTTGCAGTATGTAGCTACAAATTTTATCAGGGAAAAATATAACTGCAATATAGACAAGAAGCTGAGTAGGCACATCATTCTAGTTACAAATAGACAAAAAAAATTTCATCTGAAACTGAATCAATTCCTCCCCTCCCATTAGACTACATGATTTCATAATAAGACAGAATCACATAAGATACCACTTTTGCTAAGATTAGGGCAATTTTAAGTTTGCAATTTTAAAGTCGCATATCAGTGAGACAAGCAGAAGGCTCTAAATAAAAAAATAGAACAGATGATTCAGCAAAACACCTGAATTGACATGAACTTTCAATGAGAACTGAAACTTTGGAAAGACAGGATTCTAGCAGGAAGGTAGCCATCCCTGACTTAAACTGGGAACTCTTCTATCCCCCAC
>NW_009623000.1:21235-66895 GCF_000690535.1 Cariama cristata
CCCGCCCTGTCGAACACTAAGGCAAATTACAGCACACAGTGGGTAAGATGCTGATAATCCACCACCTTAAACATAATTCATAGATACAGCTAAACTTTTCTCCATACGTTTCCTAGGTTCCCTATGGCTGCTATCATTTAGGTTATCAGGCCTTTTCTTAGGACATTCTTAAATTACCACAGAAATAAAACTACTGCTGCTTTGCCATACACCGAAGGCTCATCTATTTCGATGCATTTATGTAAAAGCCTTATTACATCGTATTTAGCGTACTTATTGTGCTGCAAATTAGCGCTGTCTGAGAGATGCTTCAAAGTGCAGGCACTAAAAAAACCCACAGGTGATGTCCTATGCAATGAGGTCCTTGTCTTGCTCATGCTTTTCCACATCTACCCATAATATGCCTTCCACGCCTGGGGCTCCATGCCACTCAGGCATTCACACACTGAGCCTTCTTTGCTGTTATTAAAATGACAAGCACCTATCTAAAACAGCCAGTACGAAACCTGATCCATCTGTTTTCAACTGAAATCCACAAAAAAAAAGTTGGAATAATACATTCAAATGTTTTCTTAGTATGAAAAGACTAAGCTCCGTCCTTGCAGTCTGAACAACCTGAAAAGTCTCTGCAGAGAAAAACAGCAGAGTTACATCCCCAGCGTTACAAGGAGCATGGGGAGTTTGGTTGCAGTATTAGCTGCGACTGTTCCCATAGCACACAAGTACCACAAATGAGATGCTCAAGGAGTAAAGTTAAATTCATAATTCATGAAACTAGGTCATATTTATCCCAGGATTAATGGGATACAACACAATCATAAACAACCTTGATGACAAGGGCTGTCATTGCTTGGCATCATAATTGATTCTGGTTTGGGGTTTTTTGAGGTTTTGGGGAGGGTTGTTGTTTTGTTTGTTTTTTGTTTGTTTGGGGTTTTTTTTGCTGTATTTCATTTTTTAAAGCAAATTACAGATTTTTTCCAAATGCATAAATCTTTGATATTTAAGAAGTCTGATAAACAGCTTCAATATATAATTAGTAATCCACTCAGCTTCAAAAGATTTTAATGGCTCCCTATCAGTAGAAATGCAGCAACATTGTTCCCACTTACTTCATGGAAAAGAAACCAAGAAACTAAACAAATGTAATCGCTTAAAACAAAGGCAACTTTTAAAGATTTTCTACAAAGTACAAACGAAATGAGACAGTATAAATATCCCTTAAGTTTACATGGCTCTATTACGACAGAGTTGTCAATATTAAATACTGTATTCTAGCCAGCTGTGAAACTAATACTTGAGTGTTGTTTTTCGACTCCGAAGCAGAGGAGAAAAGGCACTACAAAAATCATGTGTGTTGACGTTACGAGTCATCTGTTTATACTTTTTAAAGTAACTACCACAATTAGTTTGAGGCACGTAAGTTTAAGGGAAGAGTCAGAAAATATGTTTCAAAGGACTCAGATTAAGAATTTAGCTGTGGCTTCTACTTACACTTAGCAAGTGGAAATTCATTTCCAGTCTCAAGCACAGACTGGGCTCCAAGTCCATTTTATTCTCTACACACAGCTGGCTAGCACTATTGGTAGAAATGCTGGGCCTGTGTAGCTACATTTTCCACAGAATTGATGGAGACTATTATTAGAGATGTTGAAAGGAGCACTAGGCTATGGACCGTAAAGGAGAGCGCTACGTGCTCCATGAAAATGACATCAATACGGACACCAAGGCATGTTTGAGAAGACAGAAGACAAAACTATAGGATGCTGATGACAAAAGCACATACGTATATTTGAAGAGCGTTTGACATACTTGATGTCAACTCAGTAATGTCCCCATAGATGACTAACAAAGCTGAAGTACACAAAATGGGATCTGACAAAGTAGGTGCGGAGGAGCAGCAGGTCACCATCAGCCAGCTTCACTGTTCTGCGATGGGTGCTTACGTGAGAGTCGCTCAATGCAGGTACCTGGCTGATGACATGCAGATGGTCCTCCCAGAGACACCCAGGGCCACGTGTTTCCCATCTGTCACAGCTGCCATGCAGCGTGCAAGCAGCATCCCCAGGACAGCAGTCCAAAGAGGAACCGTAAGCCCAACCCTCTTCTCCTTTCTGAACGCACACCCTGCATCATAACGTCACAGTCACCTGAAACGGAGCGATGGGATCCTAATGGACCCACCTTCTCAGCTTAACCTGTAACTCAGTGTTGATACGGTAAGGCCACAACCACGGAATGTCTATTATAACTTAAAAATATTTATCCAATTCAGCATCCAATTTTGAGTGTGCCTCAGTAAATTCAAAACTTTTTCCATTGAACAATAAGATTATGACAATAGCAAAATATGTTAAAATTATCTACCCATACACGTGATAGCTCCAACGTGAAAGAAATACCCATAGTGGGACAAGGTTACAAAAAATGTTACAAAATTTCTATTTTTAGTCTCTTCTTTTTAAATAAGACTAAAAATTGAAGTAGATAGTGAGAAACACCCACAGGAGATAGAATTACAGATCAGTTCAGGCTGCTGCAGTGAAAAGCAAGGAAGCTAAAGCATTCAGCATAAAAATCAGAGTAATTTCTAAATCCTTCCTTATTTACAACATGATGTGCTATCACCATTTTAAACGAGGAACAAGATCTTTTCTCTCCTATTTTCAGACTTCACACCCGAGCGCTCTGCATTTTGCATTAAAAAGACCATTCACCCTATACTGTAAATAAAATATGGCGAATTGGGGGGGGACAGAACATGATGGACAGAGACACAGAGCTCCTTCCCGAAAGGACATAACCACATTGCCACGTTAAGTGACAAGAGAAGTGACAGCCGAATCTTCTCCATTTATGAATACACTTCATTACCTTGAAAGGAGGAGAGAAAAAGGGTGGCTTTCCATCACAACTGGGAATGTGTCATACCCGTACAATTTCAAACTAAATGGCCAAAATCAAACACACGCAAAAAATAGTAACTCTACAAACGCCGCTTGCTTGATGAACTCTCACAACAGTAGTAAACCACTGGAGTACAAAGTCATTTGTGAACCAAATGGTTCAAATGGAAAAAATTCACCCCACTACAGCACAAAGCAAGTTACTTATTCACTGCAGTAGAAAGTAATTTGTGAATTGAATCTCAGAGCATGTTGCCTTTTGCTTTTGTTCACTTGGAAGTTGAATGTTCTGAAACTACATGGGCTGCATACTGGATATCAAGCACAGGTTTCTGTGCGTATATCTCGTTTATGTGTAAATATGTATCTGGAAATTGTACGAAGACTGGCAATGATTAGAAGCCTTATGCCACAGAAATACTGCATAGGCATGAGGAGTGTATAACATTACTCTTGAATTATTAAGGGTCAGAAGGTCAGCCCATGCATGCAGACCTTCCTCAAAACAAGGTTACCGCAGTGACCTCTCCAGAACCGCCTGCCTCCTGGTGTATTTTTTGCCCATCTCTGCTCCAGGTTTTCCACGTAGTCGGAATTCCACAGATGGCCCCCATCGTCCCCCAAAGAAATGCTCTTTCCAGATGAATTCCCCAGAACAGGACTTCATTTCTTAGCAGAGGGATATTTTCCAGAAACTCATGATTCCCAAGAGCACAACAATTGGCTAATACTTAATCATTCTATAATCTTAGAAAATCTGGTAGGAGTTTGAAAACATTTTCAACAAGGCACTGATGTTCCAATAAATGCTGGAAGTTCTCTGACCAGCACTTGATAACTGTACATTAAAGGATTTGGATATCCTTTCTCATTGTTTCAATATAAATAGCATATTTGTAATAAAGCCTATGCTAATGTAATGCTTTTGAAGTTTTAGTCAACTATTTTAAACATGGTATCCTAATGTCCTTTAATAAATACATAGAACAGTCAATAGTTCAAATACTCCAGTCTCTCTTTTCTCTTACTATTTTATTATATTTGTTGATGTTAATGATTTGCTAAGTTGACCTCCCTTCAACCACAGCCTTGGTGTTTCTCAAAGTTCCTTAAAAATTACTAAAGTAACAAAAGACATTATAACACAAGGATAAAAGGGAAGAGATTTTAGTATATCACTTCCCAGCTGAAGTGTCACACCTCAGACACAGCTGTGCCCATAAATGCCCTTCATGCCGTCACAGTATTACAATGATGCATACACATACACCCTTTGGCAAAAATAATCCATGTTTATCACAGAACACTTGCAATCAGATTCCACGTTTAGCAATACTTTTCCAGGGTTTCTGCCTGCATCTCTGGTTAAATGCTGTAATTCCTGCATCGCATATTCGTTCTACACAAGGAGCAAAATACAGATTTCATCCTTAAAAGAAATTTAGTATAATTAATAACAGAATAATTATGATAAAGAAGTTGTATCCTCTCTGTACACAGACATCTCTCATACATGCTAAGTGGACTTACTGAGGATGTTTATCAGGAAACAGATGAGAAATCCTGTAACTCAGATGATACAGAAACATATATAAGGAAAATCTTTAATTTCCTACATTAGTATAATACTTTAAGGGGAAGTCAAGGAGAGGTAAACGTGAATAGAATGAGAATAAAGGAAATCTTGATTTAATAATTGATTTTTAATCTCCTTTGCAGTTATATTTCACTGACCTTAAAAAAAATAAATCTCATTTTCACTGGCTTCTGTAACCACTGAAACAAACATTAACTCTAAACCAAATTAAAACAGGATTTTAAAGTAGTGAAATAGCTCAACTAAAGGTACCTTATGAGAGTGGTAAAATGGGGCTACCCAAACACTTTTTGATTCAAAACAAAGTTGATGAACAAAGAATTCTCTACAAGAAATGTTTATTTTAATCATGGGTCAGATTTTTAAAGGTTTCCATTCACTGTCCCAAAGCCTTCTCAGGATCTTCATCGAGGATGAGCATCATCATCTGCAACTTAAAACAGGATTCCATTGAACAACCAAAATACCAATAACGAATATATTCAGCTGGCACCTGCTGAGATTTTTTTCTTGAGCCATGGTGAGCTACTGCTCCTCGGTAACACCATTGCACATTCCTCCTCCCCTGGGTGAAGCCCCCAAATGCTGCAGCTGGTAGAGGCTGCAGGAGGAGGAGGGCTGTGAAGGGCTCACTGAAAGGAACCCCACAAAAAGTACTTCAGCACCAGTGAAGCCTGGTGGAAACCTGCCTAGTCACTCCCACAGTGTTAGCTAATAAGATAAGCTGATTTCAAGCTTTCCTCTAATCCTAAATTTAAGTCTTCTGTTAAATATTCAGTTTGGGAAAATTAGGATAGTAACTGTTCAACACTTTCTTCAAAGACCAAAATTCAAGTTGCCTCAGAGCCAATGCATTACCCTCTTTTTAAAGAAACACACCAAACCAAATTTTAAAAGGCAGATCACTTTTAATTGAGTGTTTTACTTCAAAAATATTAGAATTACCACCAATCTTGAATCTCTTAAAAAATATTAAATGCTCTACTTCTGCTATACCACTCCTCACGTTTACAGACTTTTTATTTTACCTTTTCAAACAATTTTGGCAATGCAGACAGACAAATGATTTTTCTTAGTTTCCCCTGCTTCCATTGTAGCTGACTCAGTCTTGATTTTAAATGTCTGCAAAATATATTTGGTGTCTGGACGACGAATCCACAGAGGTTCCTTTTTCAACTTGTTTCCTTGGAAGGTGATGGAGTCAATTCTATTACTGTTATTTGCAAAAAAATCGATAGAAGTTCAAAGACTACTGTTTTGTTTAAAATAGAGCCAGCCTTTGAAATTCAACTACCTGCCAGTGGTCTAAAATGCCTTTTTAAGCAGTTCACATAACATAGAAAGTAATAAACATAAGGCAAAATTTTAGCAAGTATGAAAAGATAGGAAAACACCCACATGCCATTACAGCCTGTTTCAACCTACACATACAATATAAATCAAGCATAAGGTAACAGTAGCCTAACTAATTCTATTAATCTCTATGAGTAAGCGTTTCATTTGGCTATTTTCACATCCTGTAATTATTCCAGAGGAAACGCAGGTTAAAGGTTCAACTAGCGCTTAAAATGTCTCCTAAAGCTAATTATATCTATAAGACTTAGCCTGTGGGTAAAACTGGGAAGCCTACAACACAAAGCATTTATTTTTCTCAAACACATTGTGGAGTGCAATTATTCCAAATAATTCCTTTTTATTATTAATACTCGGTTCTATGCAAAACATATCCCAAAAGGAAAAGCTATCTGCAGCATTCACGATTTGTGCCACAAAACATTATTACTCAGCTATAATAAATGGTTAAAACAGAACCATGAGCTCCATTTTCAAGTTGATTCAAAGGAAGCGCCATATAAGCATAGTCACAGCTGTCACTTACTCCATGTTCAGTAGGGGATCTTTGCAACAGCACAGACCTCAAGAGCAGCCCTCTTTGTTAAGTGGAAATATATGGTTTCACACAAACACAAAACACCTATTTGCTTTTTCGTGGCTTGTTTCTGGAACAGAAACTAATTTTCAAAGATGGGAAGAGAGCCCACAAACTGTGCATGTCATGATGTACCTGTTTAGATAAATTATACTCGAGGGGGGAAAAACACCCAAACAATTCCATACATTGAAATTACCTGGCATACAGTGGGAAAAGGCCAAGAAGAGGCAAGTGTTCAAAATAGGCAGGAATTCAAGTCAAGTAGATAACATATAACAAGAGAATTTTGCAATTCTTATCTACAGAGACCTCTAATCTCCTTCTTCCCATTAAATATGCACGAGTGCTATATGCAGTATGCATTAATTTGAAACAAAAAGGTATTCAATCTTATTAATTTGCCATTAGCAATTCATAAGACATAAATAAAAGGCTATTTGTCTGCCATTATTAACAAGGCTCTGATTTTGCTCAGCTATGGCCTCTCTTTGATTTCTGATGTGAAAGCATCAATGTGAGGTGTTCATAATGAAGTTTATAAGCACCAATTCAAAGTTTGGATCCAGAAAAACAACTACTTCACTACTTATTGCAAGTGGTGCAATTGATGGAATCTGGCAAGCAAGTTTCATGGTTTTAGTTTAAAAAAAAATCAACTTGAAAGACTCATGAAAGGGATGTTAATGTTAAAAAAACCCCACTCTCAAATTAGTAAATATTAGAATTAAGGCTGTTCATGAAGCATGAATTCAGACCTCTTATGTGTATTCAGTGTAATGGCTTTGCTCAATATTAGAGAGCAAGCCAACTATGCAGTCAAGGACAAAAAACCAAACCAACACAAAACAAAAAAACCCAAACCAAACACTAATGCTCCCATGACCAGTACAATGTTCTAAAGCTAAAACTGTTATTCTCTAAACCTTTATTCTATTCTCTATCTCATTTTAGATGATACAAAAGTCCAAGAAATCACTGTGCCATCACATATAAAAACACCGTATAAAAAGGTGGAAAGGGGAGTTTCATAACATACTACATACCTACTACAGTGTCAAGCTGAAACTTAAATCTAAACCAAAATGACCATAGGTATTGAGTAAGACTTTTGGTTTACTCAAAGTTTTCCGTTATTTATTTTTAAAAACATTCCACAGTTTTACTAAAAAGCCCCAAAACCACCCTAACTGGTTTTGACATATTTTTAGAGTTTGCCCAATGTTTTCCTTTCCTTGACAATTCTTCTTCAGAGTTGCATTAACATCTCACTCGCCAACACAGATGGCTAATGGTTCTGTATAGGTACCTGCCAAAGGCAGCAAGCACTAAAATACAGGCAACACAACAAAGCCCAAGCTTTTACGTTTCACGCACTTTTCCTAACCGTTTTGACCTTCCAACATCCAGAACTACAATGAGATCAGAGAGCATCTTAAAAGGATTCCCCAAGTATGTTCTACAAGATAAACCACAAAACTGTATCTATTCAGGAATATACCTCTTTGCCATCAAAAATAGTTTTCTGATTGTTTCTCACTTAATCCAGTTTATATTGATGACATCTAGGAACAACAGAAATAGCAAAACTTTGTTTCTCCAATTCCAGTGCGAGGAAATGTTCGTCAGTTTACGAAGCAGCAGATAACTCTGGGGTCTTTCAGCACTATGGGGCAATCTTTACGCAGGGACTAACTGTTCTCACACAGCTACTGCACCATACAAGGTGCTAATCTTTTTGTTAACACCTGGTATTCAGGTCTTTTTGTTCTGCTTCTGTTTTCCCAAGGAAACTATTCATTGCTGATATAATTCCAAGCACAGCGATACAGCAAAGGATCTTATCCCAAACATAGGTCTGGCTTTTCAGTTCCTTCCTCTTCCTTCTTCTGTATCTTAATGTCCCCCTCGACTGGAAATGGGCATCAACTCTCTGCATCAGTAACCCTTTTGGTTTGATGGTAAAATTTGTCATTTTTTTTTCAGTGACATGCAAAAGGGCCGGGCTTAGACATTTTGCTTGCTGGCAAGAGTCACGTTCTGTTGGTTTACAACAGGAACATCAGAAGCAGGATAGCTTTAAACATCAAATTTGCCTATAGTAGGCTCAAGATTTCCCTTCCTCTTTCTACTCTAGTACCAGTGAGTTGCTACGCACTCTGTAGAGCCGCATTACTGTTGCTGAACACTGGCAAGCCCATCGCAAGCATTCACTGCTTGGTTTTCCCTCCTGGTCAATGCAAAAGTAATTCCTGGGTCAAACTGAAAGTTTGCAAGGGATGAGCTGAAGTCAATGCAGATGATGTTAATTATTCAAGTATTCCAAACATGTCTTTTCTCAAACACCAGTCACTTAATGCATCCAAAGTTAAGATGGATTTTTGGAGAGAGGGGCATTTGGTAAAAAGAAGTTTATATGAAATCAGGGTGGATTCAGACATCTCTAGCAACGGACCTTGTTCAGCATGCAAAGAACTATAAATTGAGTGCTATTTTTCTTAAAGAGTAAGGCATCTGTAAAACTTGCATAAGAAAAACAGTGTTCAATTGATATATGCAAATATCACAATCATGCCGATATCTAGAATTCAGAAAACTACAATCAATTAGAAAGAAACGCTAATCTAAATCAAGGTGCACAGTACTGGTGAGACATTTATTAAAAACAATATGAAAATGTATGTACAGTCAAATATAAACTTTGCTTTTGGTTGAAGAAAAGTATGACAGCCCGTACCTGTTGTTTACAGCCACTGCTAATGAAAAGGTGCCAATGCAAACCAACTTGTGAACTCCCCGTGCTACTCAGTAGAAAGAAACTAAGGCCCTGATTCAGCGAGCACCTACTTTTGCTGGAACACGTTACCCACCTTGAAAGTTCAATGGAATGTCTCACCTGACATGAGCTGTCAGCCTACAATAACATTTCAACACTTGAGGCTAAAACAAGTGCCTAAAAAAGCCACACCAACACTATGTACTTTGTGAAGAAATGTGATGTATACTTTCAGGTGGGGAATAAAGTTCCTTGTTATTTTTGTCACAGCTCAGTAACGGCCCACCAGAGTAGCTATTGGTCATGGGATCTCTATAGCTGCAATTGGCGGGCAGAGTTTAAACTGATGGCCCGCTCGTTTATAAAGATGCTTGGCGCTGCTGATGGCGAGGCACGGTGTTCTCTGTAAGTAACAACAGTTGCTTCAGCTTTCTGTACAAGGGTCCTATATAAAACACCACCAACTTAAAATCCTTTCTCCAGTATGTCCTATAATTATCTTCCACAAGAACAGCACTCTGTCAAAGGCTAGCGCTCAACCTATTTGTGCAATATGAAACAAAGAAAACAACCACCTGGGAATTGCCTATACAGCTTTCATTCTAGTGACAACTATTGCCAGGAAGGAAAAGGCAGGGTAAGTAAATTAAATGCTTACATGTAGCCATCAGTGCTTTCGAAACATGAATTTACCTAGAACCATCAAACCTCAAATCCTAATCAATGGTCTTCGCCAAAACACCCAGGATTCCAAAGCAGCAAGAAAATCACCAGCTCTTCTCACCACAAGCCCACCTCTGACTTAGCAGTGGGTGCAAAGCAACCCTGGCCATCCGCAGGCAGCCTTCGTGCAAGCCGGTGCTCTGCCCTCATCACCAACCCACCTCGGCAGCCACGATGCCACGCTTCCCTGAGCGCCCCTAGTTACTGCAGCCCCTCCTGATGGAAACCCAAGAACGTCTTTGGGCTCTAGAGATCAGTTAAGCATTAGCGTTTTCAAAATGCATCTGGTTGAGAAAGGCAAACAGAAACCTGCTAGACCTGCTCACCTCCGCTTATCTTAAATCCCCTGATCACTGGTAGGATATTTAGTATCTTAAAACATATGGGTGCTTTTCAGACTTCTTCTGTACAACCTGCAATTATAAAACCAGATTTCATAACGTAATTTTATGGATCCAGTAAAAGCAAGCATCTGGTGTCTTCTTAGATTTCATTTTTCAGAAGTGACCTGCTCATCTGTAAGAATATTTCCCTTAATTTTGTTCCTTGCAGAATACTTTTATATATATATAAGTGTTTTGATTTACGGAGTACCTTCCAGTTAGAGTATTATCTCATCGTACAGAGATGCAAACCCCATGCATCTAAGTCTACAATGTTTTTACGACACTTGTGAAACTCCACTACAAAAGAATCAGGTTAGATATTGCTACATGGACACGGAGCACAGTTACAGCAGGCACGCCATACCAACAAGGTTTTATTAAGAAACAGAAACAACAAAGGCAGTGATGTTAGATAGCAACAAGTGATATTAAGCAGGAAATTTAGGACTGAAGTAGGTGGTTTATAACAGGCAAAAATGCCCTTTCTCCACGCCTGGTAGCAAACACCTTTGTTGCCCAATGAGGCTGTGGTGTGAGACTCGGAGCTCAAAAACAGACCGGGCGAGCTTGGGGGCAAGATGCTAGGACATCATCTCTAACACCCACAGCCCAGCAGCGGTAGGGGCTGCGGGGAGTCACCAGGGAATGGACACCGACGGGGCCAGGCTTGTTTGTCCTCCCTATGGCGCATCCTCCACAGCCGCCATCAGGGACTGGTTCCTGAACAAGGCCCACTGTTGTCCTGACTGTTCTTAGCAGACACCATTATTGTCATTAACCAAATAAAAGCAAAACATGATTGTCAGGCTGAAGTGTTCAGTGTTTGAGAACAATTTGTTTTGGCCACTTCAACACACAGAGAAAATTTCAGTCCCACAAAACACAAACCCACTGTATTCCATTTTTGATAATTCCTCAAAATTGATTTTTCACTTTGTTTCCTTCATATTGTGTGAACCCACACACAGAGAAACTGTCACACATGCATGCAAATGATTCAGAATTGTGCAACAAACACCAGTAAGTACTTCACTTTTAAAAACCTTGATTTTTGTCTTGCCTTCATCTATGAATGTTGCGAAGTGAAAAAAGACTCCATATTTAAGTTGCCTACTTCAGCAAAAACATTCATCATACATTCCAGAACATATCATAGCATTAAGCATGCTGTATATCAAGCAAATAAACAAACTATTATGCCTTTGATTTAACTACATCAGTTAGTATTTCTGGATAAGAATGTGTCTTCTATGGCAGGTGAAGGGATAATTTAGCTGTTGCTGTTAGCTCGCCTTCTGTTTAAATTGTATGACGTGCGATCTGGAAGTTACAAGCTAAGTTATTGTCAATGACATTTACACTGGTGACAGTGTTAATTTTCAGTTCTCATTCAGATGGACAAGTATTTTAACCCAATAATTACAAGAGTAAATAGGCTACTAATTATAACAGCAATTGTTAGTTTAATTACATTAATATTATAGTAAATGTAGTTATTATGAAAGTAATTATCAGTACAAATATAACTGGTTCTTGCAACTCTAGAGGCCAGATCTGGTTTTGTGTTACGTAAATGGTGTATTTTCAGTGTATTTCTCACCTTTATAACAGTTTTTTTTCTAAAGACTGGAGGTTCAATAGCTGAATTTGAAACATTTGGCCCCGCTGGTTTTAGTCACCTGGATGAATAAATCCTGGCTCCAGAGAGAACCGAAGAATTCCATCTCTTTATTATCAACTTCCTCTGTGATACAGAAAGTCCTTTTTAAAATACTGCCAGGTACTAAAACCAGATTTAGCATTTTCTTAAAACAGGAAGACTTGTAGTAGGAGATGAGCTCTCCATTATCCATCTGTTTCCAGTTGTTTTTATTTATATTACCAAACTTTCCAGATGTCATGCTCTTCATCTTTTGTCCCTGTGGAACGATAAACTATGTTCCTCTTACAAGCTCTTTATATCTACCCTTATATTTAAACATTAAAAAAATCATTTTTAAGAATTGAACACCTCTCTCACTTATTTTCTGTAGAGATTTCCAAGACCAGCATTCACCAGTTCCCTCTTGCAAACTACCTAACAAAGAGAAAGGAAAGGATGGAGGGCACTTCTGGGTGCAGGGATATGGGTGTTGGGGGACAGCAGCAGCATGGGGTTAAGTTAGCTGGAAATAAAACTAGAGGTAGTCTTGCCTCTAGTGAGCCATTTATATATATTGGAAGAAGGGGATGCAAAGAACAAAACAAATGCCAGACCTGCAGGTGTGCTAACAAATTAAAACTAGAGCAGGAAAAGAAAAAAAGAAAAATCTGCTTTATCCTTTCAACCTCTGCCTCACCTCAGCAATCTTTTCTTCTAAGGAGAATCGCATGCAGTCAGTCTTACCCATAAAGACGCAGTGGATGTCTACACAGGTTGGCACGAGGCTGCTGCTGCCCCTAACCAGTGCTAGTCGGTACCGACTACAGGAGCCCCCCATATGTCCTAAGGTATTAAAAGATGGAGAAAGGAAAAGAACTGGCTCCTTGCTTGACCACAATGGTATTTTACCTCTGTACATGTTCCATTTGTAATTTTCCATATCTAGTAAAAATGCTGTTCTTTCCTCTATGAACAACAGAAATCTTGTGTTATGTTACCAAGTTCCTTAAAAGTAAGAGGAGGAAGAAATTGAGTCATGTAGGGTCAGGTGTTAATATTTTAAATACACTATATAGTGCTTCCTACAGAAACTGCATAGTACACCTTTAAATAAAAAAATTGATTTTTTTTTAATATAAATACATAAGCCATGATGTAGCTATGAAAACGTTCATGTTACAAGCCATGCTTTTTGAGATTAAAAAAACAAAACAAAAATCAAGTTTCTATGCTTTGCATTTGCAAAATGGAACAGTGTACTTTTGTGACTGCAATTAATTTGTTTTCCTGAGAAAAAGACCAAACAGAATTAAAAGATTGTCACATCGAAGACTCATACTCATCACAGATATACTCTGGAGTAGAGCAATCTCATAGACACCAAGTAGTCAGGCAACACCACACATTCATAGTAGGGAAATAAGGAGGATCTTGAGACATGCTTTAAGCATTGAAAGTCAATACATTGCTCAAAATCAGAAAGTCAAAAATTCAAGAATATCTTGTGAAACACAGGACTCCGCGGAAGCATCCTGGCAGAACAGGTCTCCGGTTTGCAGTTTACTCTAGCTCACAAACACTTCTTCATAACCCAAAGTCACCTCCAGAAAAAGGCTGACGCCAATTATACTCTGCGGACAGATTTTATTGCCTTAATGCTTCTCTTTTGTGATTAAGCCTCCAATACTATACCAACAATTTAACGCTTTTGCTTTACTAGAAGAAAGCTGCTAGTTATTCTTTTAAAAATTGCTTAGTAACTGAAGTCCCGCTGAGCAAGAAGCAAGCCCTTCGCCTCAGGCAGCAAATCTAAAACCTGTTATGACAAACCAACGCTGGCAATCCACAGCCAGCTTGGGATCTGAGAGTTTCGGCCACGATTCCTATGCGGCTTCAAAAGGCAGTTTGCAGGTTGGTATGATCAACTGACAAAATTAGTGGAAATATACCTGAGTGGGATGACTACTCAAGAGACCCTGCCATCCTACGCAGATTTTGCCTCCCTGTGTAAGTCTAGTTTCTTCAGATAGTTCCCCAACAGCCACCTACCCTGCTAGAAAGAAAAAGTAGCCTTTTATAATCCAGTCAGACCTCCCTTGGTTTTGGCAGCTCCCCAGTTTTTGTCCTATGGACAAAACCCCCACGGCTGGCTCTGCAAGGGCTCAAGTCGGATTTCTTGCAGTTAAAGTGTTGTCCTCCAACAGCCCTGCACTGGAATGGCTTATCTTGAGCCGTTTTTCCTCCTTGCTTATTTTTTCCCCATGCTTTCTTGTTAAACTAGCCATTTAGCATACATTATCGTTCACACATACACAGCATACTGCGTGTACTTACAGTATGCATATAGGTAAAGCATACATACAGTAAACATGTTATTGGCCACGTTGGCAAGCAGACTGCCCAAGTGGCTCCGGCAGAGTTTGGCCCCATCCCCGTAATTTCTCTCTGGTTTGCTGCAGCAATACCAGGTCAGATGACGAACTGTTCATTTACAGGAGGTAAAGATCCAGCGCTCTGTTTTACCTACAACTCATCTAGCGGGAGGTTTTTCCCCCATCAGCAACTAGAGTTCTCTAAACCACTGCACACTTGCTTTGGCGGGCAAGATCAGAAAACCGCCATTAATACAAAAGACACCCCTGCAGTCAATTTAGACCATTGTAACTCCATTCCACACTTGCTAAACCTTTTCACTGAACCTTATTAGAAACAGAGCTCCCCCAGCACAGGAGGGAATTAGAGGGTTTCTGCAGTGCATTCCCACCACGACAAGTTGTACTAGAGCAGCTACGTGCTGGACGGTTTTCCACGGCCTTTATATTAAAGCAACTCACTTTGCAGGTCAACGCTCCGGCAAGCTTGCTCCTTGGCAAGACTTGCAGCTTCCACAGTGGCAGGGTGAAGTAGCCACAGCTGTACCAGCTGTACATTTAAGGTCGAGCACAGGTTCCCAGCAGCTTAAATAATACGAGTTCAGCATAGCAGTCAAGATTACACATTAAGCAACCATGAGCAAAACAGGAGCAATTAGAGAACAGCTAGGGAGTGCTCAAATGTGTAACCAGATACTCTCACAGCCAATACATATCAATACAGCATATAAAAACATGGTCAAGCACCACAGCGCTCTCCCTCCAAGTGTTATAGTTGGGTGGTCTTGCAATGAAAAGTACGTGTTAAATCACATCTTGTCCACCCATAAAGAGAGCCAGCCGTAAACCGGCTCCTGACACTTAGAAATAGAAAGTGCTCCAATCAATGCTGCCAGTAACGTGAGTAACCCCAAAGAGGACATTTCTGGACAAGGTGATGGCTGACCACAGCTTTTCATAGGAAAACAGCACTAGAAGGGACCTCCTGAACGACAGGTCTAATGCATGATTTCCCACTTTCACGCCAAAAGGGAAAACAAGGCGCTCTCCATACATAATTGTGGAACACTCTAAACCTACACATCTATACTTTGACAGTTGCTTTGCTAATAATACTGCACATTTTCTGCCGCTCACAATCCTGTTCAGTACTATGAAGCACTACTAGCAACCGAACTACTGCAATACGGAAGCCAAATCATCAAGTCAAACAAAATTGCACCAATTCACAAGTCCTAAAGGAAAAGATGAGAATAAATATATTCGGGTATAATAAGACAAAGTTCCCGAGTGATGAAGAACAAACGTTATCTAACAGAACAAGCAAGTACTAAGTAGAAGTAATTTTTTTTTTTTTTCTTAATTACATCCACCCAATTACCTGTGGAAAGGATGGATTTTCAGAAAAAAAAAAAATGTAAACACATAGATGGTTGAATATGCAAAACAATTGCTTCCTAAAATATTGAGGAATAGCACAAAAAAGCAGCACAGGGAAGGTAGCTGCAAGAGAAGCCAGGCAAGGATTGGAAGACTGAGCAGGAAGCTGGAAAGACTATAAAGAATATGACAGCAGAACAGAGATAGAAGCATGGAGATGAAATACATGTAGGGGAGAAAGGAAACGGGAAGGACAGTAATGTTTTTGATGAGCTGGAATATCAGACACATGAAAGAAAAAACTCCACATGCAAGATCTCAAGGCATCCATTTTCTTCCTCCTATACTAAAGGAATGTCAAGAGGCAACAGATTGAACAGAAGTCAAAACTTAGTTGAAAGCCATGGAAGAAAATGGTCATTCTTCTGCCAAATGACTCTTCACCCCACAATTTTAAATTTCTGGGAAATGTACATTACTTTTACTGTCAATTGGCTTGTGCTTTTTATGGCTTCTTGGGCAATATTAACAGGCCAGTGGATTCTACAAGCACTTTTAAAGAATGTTTACCAGGCTGTTTCCAAGATTCCTGGAGAATGTGAATTACCAAATATGTGTTTTCAATTTAGGAACTTATAAAGCAAAAAATTGTATTTTCTTCTTTGAGATTATAGTTAATGGACATGAAAATAAACACAGCTAATGTGACAGCAAAATTCATCAGAATTTAATAAATTCAAGTTAGGGCTAGATAATTTACATCCCAGAGCTCTGGAAACACTGGCACATGAAGCAGGAGGTGTTAAAGAAAATATTTTAATAGGTCTCTGATGCTGAGGGTGGTACCATCTGATTGGAAAATAGCAAATATAATACCCATAACTTGAGAAAGAAAAAATGCAATCTGGGCAAAGAAAGTCCAGTTATTCTGATCCCAGCAGAATGCAAGGCTTTAGGACAATTACTTGGGGGGCAGGGGGGGGGAAGTTAAAGAGATGGAAGTAATCAGAGGAATATAATTCTATCTGCATTTCCAAAAAAATAAACAATGTCAGACTAACTTGATTATTTTATTTTTTTTTTAGCGAGAGCATGTCTAGTAGATACCATTTATCTGGCCTTCAACAAAGCCTATGATAGCATGACATAGAATTCTTTAGTAAACTCAGAAACAGAGGGCAAACTTGTACATATCGGCAGTATGAACAAATGGACTCGCTTGTGGAGTTTTAAAAAGGGAAAGCATGCACCATGTGGAGATTATTAGCGTACTTCCACAAACATTTGTTTTAACAATGCTTTTATCGATGAACTTAGCAAGGAAAAACCAAAACCAGCAGTACCTTATTAAAAACAGCTTCTAACACACAGTTAGGAGATATGACCAACACATAGAAGGACCACATAGAATATCACACAGAATTTAATGGTAACTTTGAGATACCTGAGCATGAAGTCCTGTAGCATAAAAATGAAAGGCTACATCCATGGAAACACCAGAAAATGAAGCTATTTATCAACTAGAAAAGTTCAAGGAGGGAAAATACCTTGTTGACAACACTCATTGATAACAGATCGACAGTGACCTGCCCACATAATGCACACACCTCAAAGGCAAATATGATCTGAAAATGCACTGGGAGTCGTGTGTCCAGAGATAGGAAAACATTAGTGCTGCTGTACTTCAGGAATAGCGCACGAAAATCTGTCCATTTACACTCCAGGAAATGGAATAGAAACTAGTGGCACAGGAGGGCTTCCAGGATGTTCCAGGAGTGGAGAACCTCTCTCAAAGGAGGAGGAAAAAAAAAAAAAAAAAAAAGACAAAAACACAAAACCACACACAAAACACTGAGCAAAACTAGCCCAGCAAAACAAATGGTGGAAGAATGACTTCTCTCTACAAGTGTCGAAAGACAAAGGAGACCAGAAAAACTTGGCTCGCTGCACATGAACTTCCACAACTGGTTGCTCAGTCTGGGTACCTGACTGCTGGTACAAGTTTCCCATTTGCTGGATTTGGTACTTTAACTATACCATTTCTACCTGATTACATGCAAATCTGCAAAGAGCTTACATGCCCCCTTACAGGGAACTTGAATCCCACTGAAATGAACAGAGCGTGAAAGCCAGAATCCAAATCCCAGACACCCAAATATTAAGAATTCCAAAGGAATTCAGACATACAATTCTTAAAATCTTTTGATTGGAATCCAATATTCAGTTCTGTTAGGTCCTGTTGAATAACCAAGATGAACTAAACAAACAAGAATAAAAGCCTTCCTACCTCTTTTACTGTACAAAAGATGACTCAAATTTGTCTGCCTGTGGTGCAAGCTGAATGACTTCTCTATCAGACTGGAAGATAGGACTAGACTATTTTGCCTCAAGAAACCCTTTAATTAAAAAAAACAAAGACACACAAAAAACCCAACACACCACATAAAACCAAGCTGGATTGTTCAAACTAGGTCCCCCAAAGTGAAATATGGGCACTTCTAAAGATGACAGCCAACCTCCACAGGTGCTGAACAGTCTCTCTGCAGTCCATTTTGGCTTATGTCAACATGGGGTTGAGGTTACACAGGAGAACAAACCCTTGGTCTCACTCCAATGCTCTCCTGGCACTCCCCGCTTGGCCCAGCTGGTGGGCTGGGACGGCTGTGGTCCATAAGTCAGGGCAAGGGCACATTGACACTCTGTGAGGAGGCTCCATCACACCTGCCTGTACCATGAGACCACAACCATATCCCTTGATTAAGCAGACAGTGAAAAACCTCCTTACTGACCTTAACACATTCACTCGTCTGACACGTATCTCAACCTGTTTTAATCAAGACAATTCTGCCTGTTTTTACTCTGCTGTTCATTTTTGGAAGTTACTCAAACATTTCTATCTGTTCCAAACCATAACAGACTGCTAATCCAACGTGTACCCATTTTCTTCTCCTAAACACTCCCCATTTACAGTCCTCAAAAATACTGGGATAGCTTTTATTACAGCCTTGAGCCGCACTAGGGACACTTTTAGTACCACTGAAGTTTTATAAAGCTAGGATATGCAGGACATTCCTTTACATAAATATGCAAGATATAAATAACTTTTTTATATTTACATAGAAAATTTTCCTTTCCATTGAAAATTTCTTGGGCTCCTATTTGGACTAAACAGAACTGAAAGCAGACTTGGCAGAGCAGCTAACTGTTCTTCATAAGAAATGGAAAGTAAGAAAATGCTTGCAATTCTTTTACTTCCTTCCAGTTCTTGTTCAAAATCAGTTCATTAAGTACTTTTGCAGTTGCCCCAAAAGGAAAAGTAATTTAAACAATAGATTTCAAAAGCCTCTTTCAATATATAGTTCTCATAAATGTTGTCTCTGATCTGTTTTATTGGGACTTTTTCTTTTAAACTTTCTAAGGTCTACTGTTAAAACCCAAAAACTTCTGAGATTATATTTAAATGCTCAAAGCGGGAGAAAGTGCTTCCGTACTTGAAGTTTTAATAGCTTTGTATCCATCTAACAAACATCAGGAGAGAAATGAGGCAAGCATTGAGAACAATCTACTTGAAGGAGGACACACGGTCAGTGGATGAACAAGATAAAGGCAAAAGAAAATACATAACATGAGAGTCAAAAAGAATGAGAAAGGGGAAAAACCTCTCAGATTTAGTTTTTAAAAGGAAGCCTTCAAGAAAACCCAAAATGTGAAAAGAGAGAATAAAAGAAACAGAAAAGCTACAACTTCAAAGATCACCAAGTTCTGTCCTGTCATGGATGCATGCAAGATCCCTCTATCCCTCTTCCACTCATTTAACCAACTTCAACCGACAAGTCCTTAAGCATCATATCGTAGGCACTGCAATGTACCTGACAACTGTCGATGGCTCAGAGGTGCTACTGGACAGCTACGGCACTGGTAAATTGATGCCTGATGCTTAATACTGACATCAATACAACAGCTTGCCTGAACAGAGTTGGGCTGGGCTCTTAGGTTATGGCATGCAGTTAAATGCTGTACACTGAGGGGAAAATACACGTTCAGAAGTGGAAAATTTAAGGCTAATTCTTAACCAGGGCTGAAGCAGATGCGGTGGAATGCACTCTTTCCTGAGCATGAAACATGCAGGAAATCAATGTGAAAAAACAAAAAAGTGTTCTTTCTTCCCTTCTGCTTTGGATGAATGAGGCCTTCAAATGGTTTCTTTTTAGCTTTCCCAGTCTCTGTTGGCTTTTTCCATGAAGACTCAGGAAAAAGGGAAGTACGTGGTGGTAACCGACCTGTAAATTTATATACTACTTGAGGGGAATTCCACCCATTCCTGCACCCTGCGTATTTCCATAGGTACCAAACAGACCAGTTCGAACACTCTGTATTTCATGTCTCCTTATTCCTTCTCTTGGACGCAGGTCCTTTTTCTCAAGAGATCTGTTGCCAAGAGATCTGTCCACCACCTTGCCATTACCAGAAGCAAGGTTCGACGCAATGAGCCTAGCACACTGGATGCAAATAAAGTGAAAGGTTCATGCAAGACAATCTTCCCCTGGGCAATGCTACAGGTCTACCAAAATGACATACTTACGCTCTTCTGCTTGCACAAAGCTTCCTTCAGTGCAACACTATGCAGATGATACCCAAAGAACTGTCATTTATAGCTCCCTTCCCAACAAGTGCATGCCTCCCCTTTTTCTCTCCTAAGCACACTGACATAAACATGAACCGTGTAATACAATTCCCCCCAAACGTCATCAAACATTAAGCAATTCAACAAAACAGAAACTAGAAAGTACCAATTAAACATGATAGAGACAGGTTTCCCCTTCTTTGCCACTGCAAAGTTAAAAGCTCTGACCCTGTAAATCTTTTAGCCCTTGGACTTAGGAGCCTGAGGAAAAAACAGACGACGAACCATAAAAAATGGTAGGCAAAAATCAGCTTTTTGTTTAAGAAAATGCTGTCAAAAACACTGCAAGAAATTTACATAGCACTCCCCTGTACTTACTACCTCTCTAATTTAACTGAAAACAAAAATTATACTCCATACTTAAAAATGCTTATGATATATCTTAGTCAGTCACATTACTATGTAGATCTATCACAAATTAAGACCTCAATGACTTTTAGAAAGCTCAGAAGCATTTCTGCTGCTTTCCCTAAGACAGAGAAATGCACGTAAGCTGATGGCAAAAGTAATAGTTGTGAAGTAATGTTCACTTTTTTAAAAACTATTTGTTCTTCCTCTGAAGTCTGTACTGTTATAAAAAAAAAATCTCAGCAGACTGGTTCTGCCCTTGAAAAATTTGCAGTCTGACCAATTTCAGAGTCATTCACAAATGCGGAGCTAGAAGCAAGTGCTACAGAAAGATAGGAAGCATCTATGCAGGGTGCAGGGACTATTTTTAACCTTAACGTTAATTCCCAAAGCAACTGGAAAAAGCTGTAGGACTCCTGGTTAGCACGACAGCTCAGAGGAAGAAGTGGTACTTAAACTGACAAATATTCACCAGTAGAACTGAATTCACTTTGTCAGGTACTCCAGCACTTTGTCAGTCATAACCCATTCAGTTATTGACTGAATGAACGAAGAGCAGCAGGACCAAACCACAGATTATTTGTGGTCAGGAAGAACTAAGAAGTTCATGCTTAGGTTTTATTGCTCATACAATCCTGCCTAAACATCTCCTCTACCATTTGCACTTTGCCTTATACACTCATGTTTAAATAAACTGTGCTACATAAAAAAAAAATTTAAAAAAAAAAATCAAAGGAGGTCAAACGTAAAAGGTTTTCCAACAATTGAGTGTTTTATATTCAAAGAGTCACCCTACCTATGTAATAACCTGGCAACTAGTCTTCATGTGTTTGGATTTCTCAAAGTTGTTACGATGATCCAAAAAGCTTGTTGTAATTGGGTTTCCAGATACAGTTATGCTTCAGAAGATGATGCTATGCACAACGGAGGAAAGGGACGAGCGATGCCATGAACACACTGTATACTTGTGGCAAGCCGGAAAGCAAGCTAAGCATTACAGTATGTGGAACTGACGGGGCTTGGCAGAGCTATGAATGAAGCAAGGGAATCAAGAGAACAACGTAGCTTGAGAACAAAGTAAAAACCAGACTCTGGCAAATTTAGCTCATCATTTAGCAAAACAGATTAACAGTTTGCAGTAAGACAGCTGAACATGACAAGGCAACAATCAAGGCAGCAAGTCATCTTTTTCCAAATGGGAAACGTAAACGCAGTATAGAAAACTCATAAGCTGACAAAATAATTCTACCAATAACACGGTATTTATGAACAGATGTTTTACAGGAATAAGCTAGAAAGTTATAACAAGTTCGTTTTTTTAAATAAGAATTATGATGACATTATTCTTCAGTAAGGTCCATGCCACTTTACCTTCATTCCTAAGATGCATTATCTATTCCTAACTAGAAATGTTTAAGGGCTAAAAATGATGTTGCTGTCAGCCTTGGTAACTTTTCCACTAGCTTTGGCATAATACTAGAATTTGTTAATACTTGAGTCTTAAATCAAGTGTCTTGTTTAACTTACATACTCTCAAATAATGGAGTGCAAGATTTTGTATACTTTAAGGTGTATAAAAATGTATGTTTTAGCTGACAGTAAAATAAACCACCTTATATTATCTTGAAGAGAGAAGTTACCATAAAGGCTTCTTCATTAAATTCAAAGGGGTGTATTTTCTGCAACACTGTGAAAATGAATTTTTCTTGAGCAAGAAGAAATCAAAATTCATGTACAAAATGGCACAACTGATGATATATAAATTATCATTTGCTTGATCAGCTACGCACTTTCAACATGCATAGAGCAGTTACATTCTGGAACATTTATTAACATCTTACTATACCTCTTAGTCATCTGCTGATGACTTTTTTCAGGGCAGTCTAAAACTTGTCCTTCAGCTGAATTCCACCAGCTCAATGAAAAATGCATCCAGAATACAATTTAGTTGCTTCACTCTGTAGCCTCACAGCTAACTCAAGATTGCTAGCCCTCAAATTCTCACTTAAAGCAAAGTTAACAGTTACAACAAATTGTACCTTACATCTATGCATTATGTCCAATCTTTAAGATAATATCATCCTTAACTTTAAAAAAAAAAGGGAAACCTGAGGTATAACTGCACTTGTTCATAGATGAAGAAATGTGTCAAGAATCCAATTCTGTCATAGCTATCCAGATAATTCAATATATCGGGGCTTTTTTAGACTCACCTTCAAGGTAGCAGGGGTCATGCTCCCTATATATGGCATACAGCATATTTGCTTCTTCTGGCAGCTGCTAGAAGCAAATAGGAACAACCTGATGATGGGTTATTCCCAGGCAACCAGCATTGGTTCAGATTCCCCACACACACACACGCTGATTTTGGAACAAAAGCAGTTCGAGACTGAGCACTTTTCAACCCAAAGATGTATGGTCCATCATCATCAGCCCAGGAGGAAGAGTTAACCACCATGGAGTCACTCTCCTTCAGGAAACAGCAAAGGATTTTGGAGAACGGTAGACAGGATAAGAACAGGACTACGATCCCAGAAAAAGAGTGTTTCTTCTGTCATGCATATTCAGAAGAGAAGAAAACAATGTAAAAATCAAAACAAGGCTCCTGACTCCTCCCTGTAACTACAGAAGCATCCTTTATGGCGGGGAAAAAAGGAGAGTCTTTTTTGCTGTTTCTAAGGGCACCTTTGAAAACTTTGGTTTTGATACGGGGATTGGCCGGTGGTAAACAAACTCCATACTGCTCTGAACTGGAAAGGGAGAGTGACCTACTCCAGTGCCAGGAGCCCTGCATCCCAGCCAAGCCAATCCGATGCCAGGATGATACCTGGTGAAAGCTTCAGGTAGCTGTTGATCCCTCCAGTTTGGAAACCCTTTTTCTGCAGCCGAAAGTCACCAGGACGCAGCACACGCTCCTAACCTTTTATTCAGCGTATCTCCCAAGCTGCATGACCCAAGCACTGAGCAATACCATCACCTCTGTCCAGAGTTTTCCACTGAACTGCTCCTCAGAGGGCCATTTCTACCTCACTCCACAAGCACCCGCAGAAGCCACCGAACACCAAGAAGAGTCAGGCCTAGGAGAACACCAAGGGTGACACACCATTTCCAACCAGGAAGGGACGGGGATTTGCAATGCCTGAAAAGCACAGTTAGCCAGCAAAACAAAGGTTCAGTTTAAAAGCATTTGCATGTCTGAAGAAGCCAATGAGTCGTTTTGATGCTCACAGAGATTTCTGTGGACCAAGACTTGTCGAAACAATTCTGGCCTTTGTATAAACTCCCAGGAAAACCAGTAAATCTGGATTACATTTAAATCACGTTCATCACTCTTGCTGTAGCAAAGCATCAATAGCAACTAACTCTCCATTCCCAGATGTTAGCATAGGAACTACATGGGAAGAAAAAACAAATCACTGATACTTAAAAGTATTTTACTTCATCCGATATCAGCGTGCTTAACACACAACCTAAAGCTAAGAATTCTCAAACAATCCTTTATAACTCTAAGCCCCATAATAAACACTTGCTAAAACAAAATAGTTGGCAATCAACAAAATGTTTCGAGTTGTTTTAATTAACAATTTACAGTTGAGAAGAAACAGAAAATATACAAGGTTTTCTTAAATGTTATTAAATATCCTCATGAATATAGCATATATAGCATGTTCATCATACTCTCAAAAACAGACAAATGGGAAGCCCTCTTCCCCACCCGGAGAGGAGCTACACCACTTTGTGGGGGAAAGTGTTATCGTACAGTAGCTCCTATGCACGTAATAATTCTGAAACGCGCTGACACATCGCACGCTATGCCAGACAAGTGGCTTGGCTGTTGCCGCTTGCACTGAACACTGGATTTGCTGAATGTAAACATACGTATCAGTGGTTCTATACCTTGAGATTGCAGAAAGTTGATGTTGAGAGTCCCAACTGACTGGATTAATTTTGTCTGCAGCCAAGCATAACACTGCTTTAGAGCCTCACACTCTATCAAGGGAGAAATTCTAATTGGATCTAACAAAGGGCTCACTGCTTAGGCACACGTGTTATAAAATAGTTTCCACATCACATAAACTGTACTACTAAGGAGAATTATAAAAGGACGTATTTTTCAGGGCTCTGGAATAATGACACATTATATTATAGACATTGCTTTCAAGTATACCGCTTTCAGGGAAGTATCAAGTTATGCATAATGCATTTACTTGAGTAACAGCAGGTATGGCGAATCAAGGCTGGATTCAGACACCGTTACCATCATTCATTTGTGCTACACTTCACTACAGGAAAGTGTGGCAGAAGACGCTTCACAATGGAAATATCAGAATCTTAATATTTAATCTTCAAAATGATGCACTGGAAAGGAAAAACGTGATAAAAGGATAGTGAAAAACAATCTAAGGAGCTACGAAGAAGGAGGGGGAAAGCAAGCTCTTAAACTGTGGGAACAGAGAAAATAAATCTCAACATCCCACT
Organism: Cariama cristata; assembly: GCF_000690535.1. Taxonomy (NCBI): domain Eukaryota; kingdom Metazoa; phylum Chordata; class Aves; order Cariamiformes; family Cariamidae; genus Cariama; species Cariama cristata. The sequence goes on from NW_009623000.1 coordinate 46,459, forward strand.
ACAGCCATGTTTTCTGCCCCTCTTGGGCTAAGACTTCTCTGTGAGACGCACCTCAATCTTCCTGACTAACTGTGCACAATACCAGAATTACTAGTTGAGAGTACCATGCTACTACTAAAGGCACAATACTAATCCCATCAACCTTTCCTCACCAATCCATGCCTCTCTCTGATCATGCACGTCTCCCATCTACCCTCCAAGTGGAATAACGCTACCTGGGCATCGCCTCTGCCTCAGCAACACAGGATGGAAAGGTTGCCAAAGCAGAGCACAAGAGAATCTCCCACCATCACTGCCCAAAGTGTCCAATATTATCACAGTTGTCCATAATATCTTAATAATTTATTTCGGTAGGAGTACAAGGAAGGATTCACAGTTTATCAAATATGATTTGACACCATGGTATCACATAGTTCCATTGCAATTACTCTGTCTATCCACAGTCACTTTGGGCACAGCGAAGAACCTGGGCCCATGCACTTTGCAAGCTAGACCCTACGGCTGAGAGTTGCAACAGGAAGCAAGTGTATGGTGCGACACATCATGTATATAGAAGTCTGAAACTTCTGAGAAAACAAATTGATTGTCTAGCTGCAAGGAACTTACAATAAATTAAAAGGAGAAAGTTTTTACACTATTTAGAGTTGCCACTGTTGATTTGTTCTCAGTAGGATCTAGCCTAGGAGTTCCCTTTATCTCAAAAAAGGAAAAGGTGTTCCTGACCCCAAGACATGCTCCTGATTACGATGGGACAAGGAGAATACTGAATTAGACTGACCAGGGCAGGAAAAAGCAGGTACTGTAAAACCAGGACATGTTCTGCCGGGAAGCCTCACTACAGCCACCCCCGATGGCCAGGGGTCACGGCTGCACCTCGTAACACTAGTCCTGAGCTGCTACCACTGGAATTTCAGTAATGTGGACACATGCACAAACAGACCAATTAACCTTGGGGGGAGGCAGAGGGGCGAGGAAAGGCAAAAAAGAAAGCACATCACACCAGAAACCTTCTGATTTGGCTCTGGACGGAGTACAGCGGCCACTGAAAACAGATCAAACCATTTTGCACTCCCTTGCCTTTGTCCACAGTAGCCCACCAGCTGCCCAACTCACATTCCCTACCCTACTGATGAGGAAACTCGTATTGGTTTTGGTTGGGATAGAGTTAATTTCTTCATAGTAGTTGGTATGGGGCTGTGTTTTGGGTTTGTGATCAAAACACTGTTGATAATCCAGGGATGTTTTAGCTATTGCCAAGCAGGGCTTGCACAGAGTTAAGTCCTTTTCTGCCTCTCACCCCACCAGCGAGGGGGGCAGGGGGGGACACAAGGAATTGGAAGGGAACACAGCTGGGACAGCTGACCCCAACCAAACAGATATCCCAGACCATATGGTATCACACTCTGCAATAAAAGCTGAGGGAAAAAGATGGAAGGGTGGACGTTTGCAGTCACGGTGTTAGTTTTCCCAAGTCACCATTATGCGTGATGGAGCCCTGCTTTCCTGGAGCTGGTTGAACACCTGCTGGCCCATGGGAAGGACATAAAAACACAAGTGAAGAGTGACACTAGCTTTGCCTGTCCTGGCTAGCAGAGGCTAAGAAGGCATTTGATAGGCTACCAGCGTATCAAGGGAGGGGCAGAAAGGCACAAAGAGCAGAGAGGAAAGAGCAGCATATACGCTAAGGGTAGCGTCAAGTATTATATATGAACCAGTTGTGATGACGTTCAGGTTGGAAATGAAAACAAAGCTCCTCACGGCTCCACAGCTCAGCATCAGAAAACACTCTCCACACAGCAGAAACAGAAAGCAGACATTCAGCCTTTAAGAAGAAACTTGCTCCTTCTACAAAAGGAATTGTAGAATAGATGAAAAGGCAGAGAACTGGAAAGTGACCCAGGACGTCTTGCTGGTGTCCTGCCAGGAAAGACTGAAATAGAAGCCCAGAGCATGGGGAGCTCTTCCAGGTGGCTTCTGATGGAGCAGTCATCTTCTCCTTTGGATCCCTCAAGAGAGGAAGAAATCAATCTCAGCAGCTTATTTTGATGTTGGGGGACCCTAAACCCTAGTAGAAGGCAGAATTTAACCTCTGCATCTCCAATCATTTCTAAGTAGTAAGAAAAAATAAATAAAAAGGAGTGGCACTCTTTCAGAGGTCAAATAAATACTTCATTAAAAAAAGGTGTAATTTCTCTCTCGCATGTATTCATCTACAAGCCCTAGCATTATTTTGATACCTCAAGCAAAAGGACCCTGGATTTACAAATATTCATATCTGTCTTAAAACACATCAATGTTAGGATAGGACAAATTGAACTGTCTTCAGGAGGGTCCATTTCCCACCACTGACTACAGAGAAATGCTAGAGAATTAAAGTTAAGTGAGACAAACGCCAGCTACCAATGCAATGACACAGAAGAAAATCAAATGGACAGACCCAGACACAATTTTCCCTGTCAGAATAGGCCATTAGAAAACCTAGTAAGTAGGAAAGATAATAAACAAGGGCTTCACTAGCAGTTAAGGTGCGAGAGTTTAAGCTCCTAGCTTAACTAGCGTACTTAGTAACCTGCCTTCAAGTGAATTACAAACTCTTTAAACTTCAGAGTACTAATTCCCAAATTCACAGGTGAACCACATTAACTAATAGCTCATAAATCATCATAATGATTTTAAAAGCTCCTCTCTTCCGTAGCCCTTAAACAAGAAGATTTCACTTTGATTTTCTCGAAATATTCTTCATGAGTGTTCCCAAGGCACCCTGACAGCTGGTGGAGCCGTGCCTCCCCCACATCCCTGAGCCTGTGGCTGCTGTCACCCGGCTGCTCTGGTGCCGGGGGGGTTACAATGCTGAGCGAGCCAAGGGCTCCCCAGGAATGTTACCCACACAGTGCTAGGCCTTTCCTACCAACCCCCTGAGTGGGAGTTGAATTATTTGGTCTAGGGGTTTCTTGTTTGGCTTTGAAACATAACGTTCAGCAAACAAAAATGGACGTAAAGGGGTGGCAAGACAAGGTTTCGGGTTGCCAAATGAAATTATGGTCTTATTAAAAAACAAGCAAGCAACTAATGAGAGCCCAATGACATAATATAAACATCCCAGTTTCCTTCAGGAGATTAAAGGCAGTTCATAAATGAACTCTGAAAAGTAGCAAAAAAAGTCAAGATACACCTCTACCTCATGCACACTTAAAAGCTAATTTTAAACTTTTCCACTGCTGATTTTTTTTTAATAGACAAAAATCCTTTAGAAAGGATCATAGAGAAAGGTAACATAAATATCAGTGCACGTTCTAAAGAAATGTGAGCTCTGTTCAGGGCAACGTGGAAGCACTCAAACCAGCACCAACATTTATCGAGTACTCTGCTCATTTCTCCCTTTGATAGTCGAGCGTTATTTTTCCTGTAAGTCAATGTAAACTTTGAAGTTTTGCACAAGATCTTGAAAGAAATATAGAGTGCAACCAGCTGCTAAGTATGATTCTCTAGCTAGTGGTTTCCATGTATATTATATAGAAAGTATAAAAGAATAGATTGAGCAATGTAAACCACCAACAGTGAAACTCTTTGAAAATTTATACTAGATAAAAGCATCTGTAGTCTCAACACTTGTACCCTGGAGTCCAGCACAATGAGAAAAAACAGCGTCCAGTAGAGCAGCTGGAGTCCACTGAAAGAGAGCAAAGCCAGCGTTTGAATATGATTTGCTCTGGATATGCTCAAGTTCTATGAGACACACTTTCAACATCCACAATAAACCTCTTGTAACAGCTAGTCCATTAGATGATCCATCATTTTTTTAAGCTTTAGAAAATCAGAGGCAAGAGAACTGCATAAAAAAGGCATTATCAAGGAGAAGGTAAACCTGCAAGAGAACATATCTGAAATTACGCAACAACAAAACTGCTTTGCATATATGGGATGTGCTTGACATACAGCTAATAACTAAAGGTTGTCTCTTACCTTTTGTCACAGACCCTCCCAGGGAATTCAAACACACACGAAGCATACTGCCCATTTGGCCGGTAGCCACAGCCAACCCGCACACTCACACCCCCACCCTGGCTGAGCGAGCATCCCTGTCTGCACCCATCCTGAGCCCCAGAAGGTTCTTTTGCCAAAATACCACTTGCTTTCCAGAAACAGTGACATGGATAGAGCACCTGATGCTAAATTAAATGCAACTTCTGCTTTGTGAAACGGAGTAAAATCACGTAATCAGCATCAAGCTCAAAGTCACGTATTTAGCAGGTGTTAAACTACACACACAGAAAGGGACCACCTGAATCTGCTCCTTGCAAAAAACACCCTGACCGTGGAAAAACTGTAGAGATACAGGAGACAGCACATGAGATCTTCCACGCACGCGGCAGCATTCATTTAAGGTGACCAGTCACAACTGCAACATGGAAATAGAGAAGGGGTGGGTATATAAACACACTGCAATAAAAAAGGGTTTGAATAGGTTACTGCGTTCAAGGTAAATGTTTGATGAATACAGTGGAAAAGCAATTTACCAAAATGAAAAAAAATTGCTAATGAAATTGCTCTGGTTTACATATCTAACTTATTTCCTTGCTCTTTAGGCTGTTTTATAACCCTCATCCCAAACCATCTCCTAAGGGAGAAGAGAGAGGAATTCAATCAATATCGTACTTAAAATCATGCATGAAAATTAATAGGATTAAGGTCCAAAGTAAATGTTATTTTCACAGCTAACAAATTACAAAACTGCAGTATAACCAGTGAAAATGAAAATTATTTTAAAACTGATGAGTGCAAATTGTGCTTTTACTAACTGTAATCCACAGACTGGTAGGGTTTTGCAGCTCAAGAAAGAAAAGTCAGTAGACTTCAATACAGTCAAACTGAATTCCTTGGAGAGGAGGTAAACGCTCTCCTAGGTGAGCTCTACCTGTACGTAGCCTACATCGTTAAATACCAGAACACAGTCAGAACGTCTGACAGCCGCTGCGCAGCACCAGCCTAGCACCTGACACTACAGACTCACAAAAAAACTTGGAGAATTCAGAGAGTAAGAACAAAAAGATGCTTAAGGGCTGAAGAAGTGGATTTATAAGGGGAGATTAACAGTTGACTACATACTAGATTGAATAAAAGACGACATTAAGGTGTCAAAGCAATGTCTTCAAGCAATCAAAAACACATCGCAAAAATAATTTGAGCATGCAAAACCAGTAAACGCTATACAGAACAGAAAAAGGGTCCGAAGGCAACTGATGTTCTTTAAAAACACAAGCTTGTCCCCCACAATTCCTCCTCATATTCTCAGTAAAGGCAGACAAAGAGGGAGGAGGGAGCTTCCCATACCCCAGTACTAGGTGATGCTTCGGTGGAGTGGAGAGGGGGTGTGGTGTCTCTACCTCTATCTCAGAAGTGGATTTAAGACATAGCAGGAAAAAGCAGAAGAGGGAGCTAATTTTCTGAAAAAGCAGGCACCTGGGGAATAATAAAATGAAGGCTCCTTTCCACCTGTGGGTAAGCATTAGAAAGGCAAGAGGATGCACTCTTAAGAATTTCTGGGTCATAAACAGGAAGGGTCTCTAGAATTATTCAGACTCTAAGTTTTGGTGTGTTTTAAAATGGGAAACTACACAGAGTACTTTACCCATAACTACAGTAATTTGCACATCCTAACACACACAAAAAATCCCAAACCTTTTCACATGGCTGCTTCTCCTGTGATTCATTTCCACAGCTGATGATAGAACTGTAACTGGGGAAAAGCTGATTAAGGGAAAATAAACAAGGTAAATGACACTGCACTCTCTCAAGGTCTGTAAAAATAACCAAGTGAGTTTGTGCAATTTCTGTATTTTCAGACTTTCTGGTCAGGTGGAATAGGATACTGGAAAATACATCATATGGACATACATGACAGTAACACAGTGAGGAATTCTATTATATCCATTAAAATAAAGTTAGACTTCCTTCGCATCAGCAGCTTTGAAGATTTCTGATTAGCGAAGGACACTTGTTTCCCATGAGTTTAAAATGGTTTATTCATCATCATACAAGTTTCTTAGTGTATTTTTTGGATAAAAACATATTTTATAAGTCTGTTAAAAAACAATGACCTTCCAGTTGGTGATGTCATTTGCCTCTTTTGGCAGGGTCATTTTGAACTGAACAAAATCAGCTGTTGCTTTCATTTCAGACCTTTCGTATCATCTATTGCCATTCTTTCCTTGTAACTCATGAGCATAACGTCTACAACTCCATCACATCAAGTACTCCTTCCTCCTGCTGCCGAACATAAGGGCAACCTTCTAACTGATCGCTGCAGGGTCAGCTTTAAGGACTAGACCTTAAATCTGAATAAACAAGTTTAGCCAAAGGTGAACTAAACTGCGAGTTCTGTTAAACTTTCAATGTGAAGAGTCTCAATTTGTCAGTCTCTCCCAGTGCTCATCACCTTCAAGTCCACCTTCTCTGAGCGACAGTAAGATAGCATTACCCCACAAGCTTAGCTGTAAGAACTCCAAAAGAATAAATGAAATTCTGACAAGACAAAGAGGCATTCCCACGTTTACACAGACACATCTGATAGCTAAGGTAAAAAGTTGTTTGGTAAAGTTCTCTCCAGATATTTTTTTTTAAGCAAACTATGTACACACACTCCATATGTAGCCTGCTTCCCTAAAAAATAGAAGGCTTACAATCCTCATCTTTGTCATTTGGTTCTTCCCTCCCATAAGTGTTGAACCATACAGGCCACATAAACTAAGTTAACAGAAGGAAATACCCCAAAGACATAACTACCATGAAATTCGACATAGAGGAGAGAAAACAAAAGTTCTTCCATCCTGAATGCAGGACTGCATCATGAGTTCCACAATCATGTCTCCTGCTCTGCCCTTATCAGCCTGCTAACGAGGCTTTAGGGAGCAGTCCATCACAACACCGCAAGAGGCAGAATCTTTGCCAGATAGGTTTATCCAAGTAATTTAGTTCAATCTTTCTCAAGATGGTCACAGAAATAAAATTGACCGTGAAGTATCAGTGCTACTATTTTAATGTATAAAATTATGGCAATTTTCATTGAAGTTTTTTGTGAAATCTCACACATGTATACTACTTCAAAGAGACGCTTCACATATTAGCAGTCTCCTGATCATAGCTACCAAGTACATTTTATTGTAGCCCTTTATTTTATTTTCATCAACAAAGGACCTACTGGAAACATATATCAGTTACCTTATGGTGATTATTGAAATGTAATCCCTTTTTGGATTTCCTACGTCAACTGACACAGTAAGCATCATGTTGGAGTTAGTACAAGTGTGGAAGAACAGAGATGCTATGCTTGAATTCCATGTGTGGCATGATTCCCTGGACTTATCTGTAAGACCAGCTGAACTGCACACAGTAGTTGCTAGTCTAATGCATCCAAATGATGCATTTACTAACTTGCCACTCACACGTTGTGACTATGAATTCTCAAGTTCAGACTGGATCCCTCAGCTTCCTGGGGAGGACCATAAATACATGAAGAGAGAGGATAAACAGAGATGGTTTCAAGTGTCAGCTAGTCAACTGGGATCCCTTTGGGGATGCTCCTGAGCACTGATGCCTGTGGCCACAAAAATCAAGTAACCCCAAAAAACAACTTTAAGTAACCTCACCTATGCAGATCCGCAGTTATCTAGGCTTCAAAGAGACCAAACAATACTAAGCGTTATTTAAAAAATCCGAGGGAAAAAATTGACATATTCAGTGAGTAATAAACATATTAATCTTGTTAGTCAGTCAATCGGTCGGTCAGCCGGCTCCAGCAGCTGTTGACAGCCACCTACAGAAAGCATACAGTGGTTTCAAGAAGTACTATTTTGAGTGCAAATCTTCCTCAAAGAAATGTTATGACCAGATATTTAAAAGAAATTTCAAATCTTTTCAGACATGCAGAAAAAGTAAGGGTTTGAAAAAAAAAATCTCAATACTCAAGGCAGACAGGAATTTATTGAGAAACCCTCAAAGCAAAGAGCTCAACATGATTTGTATTGTCACAAGTGTGAGGCCCTATTTCCTGGACAATTATAATATCAGATGGACCCCTATGAAAAAACAAACACTGCAACTTTAAAGATAAGGCAGAGAATAACACCCATGGAAACCATCTCTAGGATAGTTTATATGTACCGTAGTGACATTACTGATGGAACGCTACGGCTCAAAGAACAAAAAAGAAGTTTACATGGGCACAGTTCACAGGCTTTGTAAATGCCAGCCCATTAGCAAAACGTAGAATCTGCATTTATTGGGGAAAAAAAACCTCCATAAAACAGAGGTCGGAGATGCAACTGAGGATCAAGCTCAAGCACTACTTTCAAGAGCAGATCAAAAGGAAGCACGGGTGCCTCAAAATCTTGATTAGAAAAGGAAAATGGCTGAGACAAAGCCCACAGGACTGCTCTCTGTGCCACAGGGGATTGCCTCCGTTTCAAACTACCTGAAGACAGCTACAAATAAATGAGGATTCTCTACAGTTCTCATAAAGAAGCAGAATGTATTCATTTTGCATATAATTTTTTTGGCCAAAAACAACAGGCACAAATGAACGCCACTGTTAGTTTTACCACACCAAAAAAGAGAAAATAGATTGCAGCTAACCCCTACTGTGCAAAGACTGGTTTTGAGCATGCACTGCATGAAACGGTCAAGCAGGAATTTGGAGGCATTCCCCACAGCCATAACCTATTAAGTCAGGACCAGCAAGGACAAACAGTATCAATGGAAGTTCCACCACCGAGGTTATGTATGCAATCTGGTCACATCCTCACACCATACTGCTAACGAGACCATTGTGGGCACTAGTCTTGGGGAAAGACCCCTTGCACATGAGCTGCCATGTACTCTGGCCAGCTCCTTGATCTAGACGCCAATACATCCAGGACTTTGGAGAATAAAGCAGAGTGGACCCATCACCCTGTAAGGATGGATAGATGCAGCACTAAAGCCAAAAGATTTCTTCGAACTTCTGAAATCCATCAGTAAGCACCAATGCGTGCGTAGACTCAAGTGCACAGAGCTAAGCAAGCCACAAAACTGCAAAAACAAGCGTACGAGATCATTTCAACAAGAGTGTGCGGAAGAAGAGCATTCTGTTGTTTGACAGACTCTAGTATCCTTTATGCACCTTATAGTACATGTCACGTGTTCACTGCTGATTAGGATTGTATTATTTGTATATGGTACATTTAAGCAAGAATTAAAGTTATACTTATCACTGTGTCAAGAACCTGTCTTGATTAATGAACGTGTAAAAGAGCTGTTATAAACGAGCATTTATCATCTGATTGGAGAGCATTATCATTAAATGCCACGCTTACTGCCGCTAACCTAATACTCAACAAAAGTTTTCATACTACACAAAGGAACATCTTCTAAACAAGAAAAGCAGCTGAAAATTTTGACACTGGCTTATTTGACAAGCAGCACAGCAGTTGGCTGCTTTTGTTCAGGGAGGAATACTGTCCAGAGAGGGAACTGGGGGAAGGGACAAAAGAGGTTAGCGGTGGGGAGAGAACTGAAATAGTACAGGAAGAAGGGGAGGTAAAGTCACTTAAAGGGAAATAACATTTCCATTTGTTACAGAAATAACAGAACAGCCTCCATCAATTATTTCATTCATTAACTAGACAGCCCATTTATTTTATTTTTCACTAGTGAGTTAAAAAGTTATCATTTGCAACATCTTTCACAAGATATTCTAATTCTACTTAAATGAAATAATTTTTAAAGGTATTTTGCAAGACTTATATTTGGTTTTTATTATTTCTTTCAATTTAGGTATTATAATTTCACTCTTGGAGCACTACTGTAACAAACCACAGTAAAATATTTAACCCAGATATATACACATTTCAAAAAACCAACTCCTTTGAAATATATTTTCCCTTTAAGAGTTTCATGGAAGAAACATCGCAAAGAAATGATTGTATTTAAATGTGGACACCTCTACTTTAAAAGGGTATGCAACAGCCAATATTGTAGCACAGAACTGCTCTTCGTAAAACAAAACTATGCTTGCATCCCCCAAATTATACACATTCATAACAATAAAAAACTGTGATTTTATCCTGTCAGCTGTAGTGTCTTTTCCTGACATTACAGAAGTCAGAGAACTAGAGAAGGAACAGTCTTTTAGAGGATTTTAGTACCAGTTTTAACTGCAAAACCAGCTGCTTATCTCGTTACAAATCTAAATCTTGGCCTGCATAGATTAACAAAACATAATGGGTTCTCAAGAGCATAAACCAATCCTTGTTTTGCAGTTCAACAAACATTTAGCAGCTCTTCTGTTTCTATAGCTAAGCTTTTTTCCTGCTTTAAAAAAAAAAAAAAAGAAAAGGGAAGAGGGGAAGTGGCAAAATCTGCAATAATTATCCTCCTTGCCCAGCATACCTTCGGTCAGAGTCATACTTCTATCCATGTCTAAGGACAGTAAAGAAAATAAAAGGAGGGATGAAGACATCCTAAGTTTACAGTCACGTACTCCGTTTCTTTGAAACTGGCTCACAGACTTTAAGAACATGTGCGAAAGAGTTGACTACACCAGTGCACTCAAAGTCTCCGACATCATCCTCACCTTCCTGTGCAACAGCCCTTCTGCTGGAAAATGCCATACCCATAGCCAAAAGCTGTGTGTGGGCTGGAGGAAAAAAAAAAAAAAAATAGAAAAAAAAAAGCAGCAAATCCCCAAGATTAATGACTTCACACATGCATCCCTTGTGCTGCGGCCCAGAGCTGTTTCCCCATCCCCCCAAACCACACAGCTCTGCCACCACCGCCACCATCATATGGTTTCCTTCCTCACTCAGCAAAGATTAGCACACAGATCTGTCCATGCGATACGCTTGGCAGTGCCTCACGGTGGGATAAAAATCACCCTAATTACCCACTCTCAGATATAGGCCCTTTCAAGAACACAGCCCCTGCTCCGACACTTCACCTTATATACCATAGGGAAAACACAGGCGGGACGATGAGATTCAGAAAAGGTTGCTCTGTGCAGAAAGTTTCTCAAGTCAACGTTCATTTACCATTCATTCCCCACCACCTCTCCTTATGGGATGATATGGCTTACAGACCGCAGGCAGTTTAAAGATGTAGTTTAAAGTTGCTACCAACTGTTATGTGATAGTTTCCAGTTCCCACAAAAAGAAAAGCCACTGCTTAGTCCGTTCTTACACCTAGAGAGAACAGGTAACTGGATCAACATCTGTTAGAAAGTTAAAAAATCACCTGTAAGTTATTGTGTGTTTTCTCCAAAAAGACAGATCATCACCTGCGATAGTTCAGAGGCCTTACAAATCTGAATTAAAACTTGCAGTACACGAGCAAAATAAGAAGGGTAATTATTTCATTTTTAAAGTTGCTGAATACTCATGCTGCTCCAAGAAGTTAACAAGCACAAGAGATGCACATGCATGCTTTGAAATCAAGCCAACAAACCACCAAAACCAGCGGTGATCAGTCAGCAGTCACCCAGAAAGGACTATCTGGGTTTGCAACTGCTCCCTGGGACAGTAATGCCATTTAGAGGACAGATTCCACACACACACCCCCCGCCACTGGACCAATATGCCAATTTAAGCGTGATTTTACTATTTCAGCCAATACTGGTTTAAGTGAAATAACCTATGCAGATAAAAGAGGTCCATGCTGTTCATTACATGATGTCTATGTGATAGGTGTGACACGTACACTTTAAAGTGTAGACTAAATGAAAGGGTCAACACCAGAGTCTGGAATGAAAACAGGAATTGCTGCGTGCATCCTTCAAAGATCTTATTATAATCCTTTCCAGTGTTCACTATGATCTCTAACCATTAATAGAACATACAGACAGCTGCTGCCTGAAGTAACCCGTCCCTTCTGTCCTCAGCCAACGTGAGAAGCAGAAGCAGCAAGAGCCCTGACCTTCCTCTGCAAACCTTCCTGGGCTTTCTCTGCCCAGGGTTAGGCTGACAGCACGTTCCCTCGGCCGTACCTTCAGACAACTCGCAGGATTTGTTTCAGGGTACTGAAGCTGCATTTGTTCACTCCAGTCCAGCATGGATCTGAGCACCTGGCTCCAGTGTAGCTACTCGTGTAACATGTCAAGCTCTGCATGTTATACCATTACTACCAGTCAGGCTATTCACAAGACCAAAACCAAAAGTGGTAATTTTGCAGAACCTCTATTGGTATTACTGTGCTTGGATCTTCTCTATTTTACCTCATAGGTACTGCCTCCCGCTGTTTTCAATTCAAAACCCCATGTATTCTTGTCCTGGTTTTGGCCGGGATAGAATTAAATTTTCTTCCCAGGAGTTGGTACACTGCCATGGTTTGGATTTAGTACGAGAACAGTGTTGGTAACCCACTGATGTTTCAGTTGTCGCTCAGTGGTGCTTACCCTAAGCCAAGGCCATCGCAGTGTCCCGTGCTCTGGCAGCGAGGAGGGGCACAAGGAGCCGGGAGGGAGCACGGCCAGGACAGCTGACCCCAACCACCCAGAGGGATATTCCATACCACAGAACGGCACGGCCAGTAGAGAAACTGGGGGAGCTGGCCGGGAGGGGCCGATCGCTGCTCGGGGACGGGCTGGGCATCGGTCAGTGGGTGGTGAGTGATTGCATTGTGCATCGCTTGTCTGTCCTGGGTTTTATTCCTCTCTCTCTCTTTGTTATCTCCCTTTTCATTACAATTATTATTTTATTTCAATTATTAAACTGCTCTTATCTCAACCCATGAGTTTTAGCTTTTTCTGATTCTCCTCCCCACCCTACTTGGGGCCAGAGGGTAGAGGAATGGGGCAGGGAGGAGTGAGTGAGCGTCTGCGTGGTACTTAGTTGCTGGCCGGGGTTAAACCATGACAATTCTTTAGGATATTAGTTGCACATCAAAAAAAAAAAAATATTCAAAACCTCTCCATCTCTAGCCTTTGACATCTGTCAGGTACCATTTGACAGTATTGCTTATCCTGGAGTCACAGGCAAAAGAAATTAATCTCCAAGAAAGACAGCATCTTCAACTGTTCATTTCTGTGTTAGCCAGCCAAGCCAAGCCCTGCCACACTTCACAGGAGGATTGCCTCCCTTTGCTTGAGGACAGCGAGTGAGGTCCTCTCACATCACAGCTGGGGAAGAGACAAAAGGTGCCTTTGCACTGATGCAGACCAGGCACATTCCCACCACCTGCTGAGAGCGCCGAGGACCCTATCTTCCAGCAAGAAGGATAAAGAGAGGAGCTAGGCACGGCAGCTCCTCAAATGCTTCAACAATTCCCAAAGCAACTACCCATTTAGGACCTTAGAAGTGCTTTGCCATAAAATTAAAAGCTTAACTTGGCCTTCAAATCATTAATTTATCCTTAACAGCACTCGTTTTGGTCAATCAGACTATTTACAGTTTACTTTTCACCTTGAGCCAAGTCCAGTATTTAAGTATGACTAAAAAACGTTTCAGAAGGTATTTCAATACACATAAGAGACGTCCTGCCTGTATGCAAAGGCCTTACCAACTTCTAAAAAGATTTAGCATCAATGATTAAACCTGTAAGAATATATCCATTTACAGAGGTAGAGTCACACAGTTTTAGTTTTTCTTAAATTCGCAGTAAGAGAAAAGAAATGCCAAGAATGGTTTATAGAAACAGCTGAAACGCTACTAAGGAAAGAAATTACATTGGGATTAATAATTTCAAATACATGTGCAGCATTTGAGAGCAGAAGGGCAGTATAAAAATAGATCAAACCCTTTTGACAGGCTCTCATTTCTTCACACCATTCCAAGTCACATTGCCTGAACTGGCAAGGTGAATCAGAAAAATTTAGTTCTGCACAAAGTATGAAATCTACTCTTTTGCAGAAAGCTAGCAAAAGATTTATGCACAAATTAAGCTCCAAGTTAAGTAAATCCCATGTTATTATGCACAAAGTCAAATAACTCAAGATTCAAGCCTCAGAAAATAAGAATAAAGTTTACAACCAAGAGGATTAGAAACTATTCTTTGTGTTGCTTTTTGTGTTTTTGTTTTTTAATTAAAGCACTAATTCTCAAATAACCAGTAACTTCCACAAAATCTTAAAAAGAGCAAGTCATAAGAAAATTCCACGAGTTCAAAACACAATGTGTTGTTCAGATAACATCAGTTCTTGTCAGGACAGCAGATTTCACTCAAAATGAAACAGTCCTCAGAAATTCCATAATTCAGCTACCGAGAACTTGATTACTCCCCATCAATGGATTTCCAAGTAAAAAAGTTATAAAGGTTATCTTTATTTTCTTTCATTTTTAATTGGAGTAAACTATTGATTTCTGCAAGTCCTGTTAACACTGAACAGCCCAACAGTGCTGCATAATCCCCGTTGTAAACCATTATTTAGATGGGGTTTTTTGTGGTTCTGACTTGCTTGTGGAAGGGGTACAATGGAAACGGACAAGCCTAAACTGTTGCGATATGCAGTTGTCAGAGAAAAATCAATTAGCTTCAAGTTAAAAGTGTACTCCTCCTCCTCCTCTTCTAATGCACAAATATGGATCTGCCTGTTGCTCCAATAGCTGTCAAGGAAAAAAAAAAAACAAACACAAACCCATTCCTTTCATAAAATACAAATATGCATCTGTGCGATGCCATTGCTGCTCACATACTGTTGGCAAGCCTAACTCACATGCCCTATGTAAATAGGGTTAACCCTTATATAAACCCCCACAGTTTACTATCCATTTCCAATTAATGCCAAAATTGTAGAGGAAAATGGTTTTGGTCCTTAGCTATAGTAAAGCGATTACACCCGTGCCAAGGCAAACCTGCAAAAGGAGATTAATTCCTGCCATAAGCAGCTCACTTCATGGGACAGCGATGGGTGTCCTGTGAAAACCAGTGGGCTAGGGGGACTGTAGTTTGAACACAGAAATCGCACCAATCTTAAGACAAAGCACTTCTTGCCATCTCCCAAACAGAAATCGCCCTAGTATTTCAAACCCTAAACACAACACAGATTCAAAGTTCCACATCGATAATAGTTGCAAGCTGCTGAACATAGTAGCCCTGAATGCCTGCCTGGGAATGCTTGTGAATAAAGGAAAAAGACAATGCATGCTAATATTTTTAAAGATGAAAGCATAATAGAGTCTTTTGAGTAACTGAAGTCTCATTCTGTCCATCAACAGCAGCAGCTTGGACTCGACCTCATTCGTGACCCAGGGCCTCAGAACACTTTGTAAGGGGTACTTGGGGCTGCACCCCGCTGGACAGAAACCGAGATAACAGAGACCTTACGGACCGATCCTGTGGCATCTCCTTGAAGCAACAGGACCCTGCTTGGCCCGAAGGGTTTCTCCGCTTTGATTCTCCAGTAGGACAAGACCCTACAAGACTTGCCTATGAATAAGAGAAGTCTATGACACTTGCACACACTTAATTGTATTTCTGCAGGCTACAAAAGTCTTGCTGTATTCGTTTTAACAAACTCTCCCGGATAATTCCGCCTGAAGAGAAATTCCCTGTTAGGAAAAAAAAACCACAACACTGTTCGCCCAACTTCAGTAGCAAATGCAAATAGCTAATTAACCTTATCTCCATTACGCTGCCCTGACTTCGCAATACATCTGGCACAGAAGCAAGAATTTTTTTTGCCTTGTCCAAATCTTCTCATGTACGTACAGAGCCTACAGTCAACAGGCCCTGAAGCAAATCTGACACGCAAAGATTTAGCCTGTACGTACACCTACACCCCCTGCCCTGTGTTCTAGATGCACACTTGTGGATGTCATTTCATCACCGTTTCTAATGGGGAAGAGAGAAGTTAGCAGACACATGAAGAAAATTGTATTTAACTATCTGGTTACAAATAAAGCTGTATTTGTGTACTTAAGAGAGATAAAAACAAACTAGCCAAATCTTGTTCACATACACATCATCAATCCAAGGCAAATAAATCCATTATTTCACCCACCATGGGGTTGGTTGTTCCCCCCACCACCCCCCCCAAAATAAACACAGGCCCAAAATACGTGCTTCAGCATTTCACCTTTTCATAGTCCGTTTTAAATACAACTATTTTTCCTTGGTCAAAATTGGTAAGGATAAAGGAAAGCAAGTTCAACAAAAGGTCAGATTATACTGAAATTTAAATATTTGTCAGAACACCTATTTCTGACAGGAAGATAATCACAAAGGTAATTTCTCATTTGATCCTTAATTGACCTGTGTGGTTTTAATTAGGAAGGGGGGAGGGATTAACCTAGAGCTAATTACGGTCCTGATTGTACAAACCTGCACATGCGTAATTTTATTCACATTAAGTATTCCTCGGCAAAGTTATGCATGAGCAAATACATTTGTAGCTTCAGGGAATAAGTCTTGACTAACTTAACTTTTTAAAAACTTTTAAGTGGCTGCTTTATAAATATTTCTTCTATACAACCCATTTTGTATTTTAGGCTTTACATGTGAAACTTTTCTGAACACCAAACAATGTTTGCTTTTGTTTCAGAAAAACAGCAACAGTTACACTTGCGTTCGGAAATAAGTGACAGTTTTAAAGAACGAATGTTTTAAATACATGCCTTTATTCATCTTGGACTGTGAAACTACAGTCTTTGGCTTAATGACATCAAAGCGTAGAGTTTTGTAGCAACCTATTTTGACTTCAGCACTGATTTAATTTTCAATGTGTAACACAATCAGTTTCAGGGGAAGGAACTTCCCAAGACCTATGTACGTGCAGGTCCCCGCATGCTACAGTTCGCTCACTGCTGGAAAAACTTTCTGGCCCACATAAAGGGAGAGCACCGGTGAGCATAGGTTCCCCCCACACTCACATCACTCCCCCAGTCTCTTCATTACATTCAATGGTTTGTGCCCATTTCCTCAAACTCTGCGGACCCGTACCTGCAGTCTTGCAATCCGCCACAGATGACTCCAAATACCAACTATATAGGCCTCAAAACTGTAATCACGACTTCCATGCAGGCGCCCTCCCAGCTGGCCGTTGCACCACCAGATGAGGACTTGCTTTACATCCAGACCCAAACAGAAAATAACTCCTTCAGCCTCCTTTCCCAAGGAAATGTTTAGACTTCCTTATCTGTGGATAAACACGTCTGCCAGACCCTCTCTAATAAGTTCTGAGCCTATTGGCCAATTATAACCAAATTTGACATAGGTTTGGAGGCCTAAGAGAAATTCACTCTAAGTGGCAGAAAAGCAGGCAGCTGGGCTGAGGATACAGCCCCCAACGGTGATGCTGTGAAGAGAAGGGCTGGAGCAGGGAGGTGCCGCTCGGCTAGCGCGGACTCCAGCCTTGAGACACAACAAGTAAGAAAAGAGGTTCCTTTGGGTTTTGCTTCTTATCAAAATCCTGCAACATATCCTGTGTACAAGAGCAATTAAAACGTATTGCCTGTACACCAGAGACACACAGATACATGCACCTCTCTGCATGCGTGGTGTAGGCACTCACACCTGGGTGTGCGCACACAGCCCGGCGTGAACCGATCATAAAGAATAATTGATCACATAGGAATTTCCTTACAGCCTGATGAAGTGTTGACATTTTAAGCAGAGAAAAGTAAACTCAGTAATGTAATGCATGAAAAACCTGGTATAATGTAGTCAAACAGTACTTTATAAAGTATTTTAGTTACCTCAAAATAATTTCCTCACTACAAAAAAAGTCCAGCCCTTATAGAAGGTGTAATAGATAAATCTTGCTTCCTTTCATACAACTCAAAAGAAAAAAGTTGATGTAAACCGTGATCCTATTCGTAGATACCACCAGAATGTTACAATTGGTTGACTTTTTGAAAACCTTGTCATATCATGATACTATTCATAGATACCACCAGAATGTTACAATTTGTTGACTTTTTGAAAACCTTGTCATATAACCCTCGTTACATTTTTGCTACCTCAACCAGATAGAAAACAGCAAGAGAAAGCGCTTATCAGAAGCAAGTCCAGTCTGAAACGCGCACTAGTGAAGAAACCACTTTGACACATGCGAACTTTAGACCAAACTGCAGTGTTTTCTAATCAGTTTTCTCCAAATTTTGCCTATCGGTGGCAAAATTTTCAGTTTGTTCGAGACAATTTAAAAATAGGAGCTGGTATCGTCTGAAAAGGAAGAAAAATCCAAATGGTAGTAAGTCCAAGATATATTTTATAGTTTGTTTTGCAGGGTATCACCAATTGAACAGAAACAAATTAATTAGATCTATATTTGCAGTATTGGCAGCATAACGATCTAGATCATTTTGGCGTGTACAAGTCAAGTACTGATACATCTATAAATCCTCACCAACTTGTTAAGTAATGACAACCATGTTGCTTTATATGCTGTTCTACCCTCTCAACTACCCTAAGGTCAGTAGAAAATACAAGTTTTTAGAGACTTTTCTGGCTTATCCCATGTTCTGTCTGAAGGCTGTAAACCACTTGCAGCGGCTGTTGTTAGCAGCAGCGTTTAGGCAGGACCCAGAGACACCCCTGCAGTCCCCCCAGCACGCTCTGTCAGGGATAGCCTTCGTAAGACAAAGCACGCAGCCCCTTCCCCACAGGATTTACAGTCTAGACAACTGCTTTGTAGTCAACAGCAAGTGATCGGTGGTTAAGAAACAGAGCAGCTCATAAACATTCATCTAAAAAAAAAGTTAATCTTATTTCATGGGAGTAGTAACACATCATTTCCCACCTGAGCATCAGACTTCCTCTCCCTGTTTCCTCACACCTGGCAACAGATATTTTGTCTTATATATTGAAGCTCTTGTTTTCTAGGAAACAATACACAGAGAAGAATGACAGAAACCGGCAAGAAAGACGAGACGCTGGGAACAGCCTTTGTGAATCTGTCAGTTTACATCATTACCGACCAAAGCTCTTTAAAAGAGAGTTTCAAGACCCGAGGGCTTGATTCTGCAAAGCAACGAGTGCTCCGGCCTCTCTGCAGCAAAGACCCCAGCACATGCATCACTTTAATTACACAAGTGCACCAATTAAAATGGACCCGCTCGTATCCTTAAAATTAAGCACGTACTTAAGCACTAACTTGAAGCCAGAGCATTCCGTATACCGACCTAGAGGAAGGACTGCTAGGTCAGGGATGCACACATCCCCCCATATAGATAGGTACAGCTACAACTACCCCAAAGGCCTGAGGGTTGTTTTGGGTTTTTTCCTCCTGATTGCACAAGTGTCAATCAAGAGCAGCTCAGCTGAAGCCAAGCAGGGTAGTAGGTTGTGAGAAGACAGTCAAGGCCCTTAGGTTCTATTTACTGTGATGGATTCCTTATTTTGAAATAACTGCAAAACTGTTTCATAACAATGCAAAATTTCAACACATGAACCAGAGAATCTACTTACAAGCAGATTATGAACTCATCATATCACTCTAATAGTAAAATGCTGCTTTGGGTTTTTGGTTGCTTTTACAGACCTCTGAAAGAAATCTACTCCCTGCACATGCAGTCTTTGCCAGGAAGAGAAAGTAGGAGTAAGCGGTACCCTAACCTTCTTGCTAGTTGTCAGACAGAGGCGATTTTGTCCTCTGTAGGCAATCACCTGGTAGCCACTCTGTCAAATTGATGTACGCTGCCTCCATGAGTTATTCCCAGAGACTATAGCTTTTAACATCCTAACTTTAACATGCCTGTCATTCAAAATTATTCATTCTCAGAAAATAATAATGGCTGTACTTGTTTCCTTTCTCTTAAGGTAAAATTTAAATGAAGCAGAAGAGAGCTTTTCAGCCTGAAAAGGAGAGAACAGAGGAAGCACTGGAAGTTTATAAAAGCATGAATGGGACAGAGAGTAATAGGGACCAATCCTGCACTACCTCTATGAAAGACATAGGTGCTATCAAACAGAGGTTCAAAATAAAAGGGTGTGGTGTCGGACACAGTGTAAAGTTAAGGCTATGAAATTCCTTGCCACAGCATGTTGCAGATGCTAAAAAGTTTACACAGGGTCAAGGGGCAATTACAGCAGTCCACGGAAGGGAATAAAAAATGTCTGAAGGCTATAAAGACACCAGCTCTCCCTTAGGAAGCATCCAAGCTGCAAATGATTGCATGCTGAGAGAGCCTTCTGGAGAATTATCCTTACACGCCTGCCTTATTTTTACCCCCCCGGGCACCACTTTTTGCACTGTCAGACCCAGGACACTAGACAGACTTCTGGTTTTATCCACAAGAGCCTCCTAAACAGCGATGCTTTCTGTAATTTACATTCACCACATTCTTAAATCAAGTAGCCAAATGCTATGTTTCTAAAAAGCATCAAAAAAAAAAAATAAATCGGGTTCTCCGATCCGACTGGTAAATCAGAGTTCATGTCAGTCCATCACAAGCGACAAAGCCCATCAGTTACCAATACCGTACCACCGTGTGAGAGATTACCGCTTCCCAAAGATTCACAAACTCCTCCATCA